>NW_015378116.1:0-114192 GCF_001204775.2 Aspergillus nomiae NRRL 13137 | reverse complement strand
TATGTAGGCCTACTGTGTATGTATTTAAAAATGCACAGATCTATCTATCTAATACGGTGATACGGTCACAAGTGATTTGCCGCGAATGAAGGTAACTTGATGCAATTCAATTACCTAAAATGGAGAATGAAAATAGTTTTCCAATGCCAGAAGGTCGAGGGGATATCGAGCAAACGATTATTATCATACCAGTCTACAGACACTTAGGGCCACCGTTTGATGCAACAAGCTGACTGGCTGCGGATACCCACATTCCTATTTGGGTAAAATAGCCAGCAGCGTTGAGGTGGGCTCAGACTCAACTGTCGCCCGGTAAAGCACCAATGCTTGGTCGCTGAGACATTATCCGGCGCTTCTCTGGGTCAAGCTATGAGATCCACTTCTACGCTAGGTAACTGTAAAAGATTAATCAATGTACCTGCAGCGCTAGCCGACGGAGCGAGGTTTCCCCATTTATCCAGCCCTGATGCATATCTCCCTACGCCCGCGTCAGATGATACCGCTTGGCTATGCGCCAGGAGACTAGTTAGAATCGTAATTTGAAGCTTTCCGTGGCCCCTCTGTGGAGAAGATGTAGAGTCTGCGGTCTGGATAACAGGCTATTTTGAGTTATACAGCGTAAAAATTGTCCTGAGCCTAGTGAGGAGAGTATATACGTCGACCGCGGTCGTCAAATAACAATACTTAATCGGCAAAACTGCTTCTGCCTTCCATTTCCTTACAACTTCCCAGCGCCCGAATCTCCCGGACAGGAAATTCCCTGGCATGGCTACCCAAGTGGGAAAGAGAACCAACTCCTTGGCCTTCGCCCGTTCTGACTGCCATACGTGTGCATCAAGGGGTCAGAAATGTGACCGCCAGAGACCACAATGCACTACCTGCATCAGTCACGGTCGTAAATGTGGTGGTTTTGCAACACCCCTGTCGTGGGATCATCGACGGACGCGCAACAGGGGCCTAGCCAGCCAAGATGATTCCGAGGAGGATGCAGCCGTCACAACTCCCAAGATAGGAAATGGCCAGATAGGCAAAGACCCTCCTCGGCATTTCAAGTTTGTACTGGGTGGGAAACGAGATCGGAAACGCCGGAAAGTGGTGCCCTCACGAAATACGGCGCGTGCAGAGATCGAGGCAAAGGCTGTCAATCCCCCGCAACCGGTGGATGTGGCCGATGGTGATGTTTCTCCCCGCGGTGATGATGAACCGTCGTTTGATCTAGTCGCTCTTGCGCAACCAGAGCATCTGTTTGATCCCTCTGATTGTATGGTTGGCCGTTTCCCAATGTCCACGTCACATCACGGCTCGTATCTACGATGCTAACGGTTTCTAGCTTTCTATCAGCATGATACTATTGATATACCCACTCCACAAGACTATTTTGCGTCTTTACTACAAACCGACTCATCTGCTTTCCCCCTTGAGACCCCGTGTATGATGGAGCGTACATCAGGAGAGGTCTCCGGCTTTGGGTTAGGTGACGCATTCCAGGAAGGCCTGTCCTTTATTTCCTCGGATATGGGCCCCGTGGAGGGATTGGTGTCAACATTACGCGCACCCACTTTGGAATCCATAAGTGGAGCTGGGCCGGGCCCAAACCAGCCTTTAGGGAATCAGCATGAGGCATTGCTGCAAATGTGTATGGTGTGGGTCCTTGAGAGATATGAATGTTGTGTTCTGACGACATGTTCACAGATGATACGGAATTCTGTGTCCTCCCCCTGACATCCGATACAGCGCTGAACCCCTTCCGCTGTCGAGAGCCGCTGTCTCAAGGTTCAAGGCTCTTGTTCCATTCCATCCTGGCGCTGTGCTGCCGGCATCTCAGCCAGATTACCGGAACACCATCCTCGGAAGAGCGGGAGCACCGTAACCAGGCGTTTAAGCTGCTCGAGAATGCACTCCAAAGTGACCAGCTCACAAGGAAAGGTTTGACGCTGCTGGATCCACTCCTGGTTCTCTTCACACTGGATGTAAGTCGCAACTGACCCTTCGGTATCCTCATCAGCGCTGAATATAAAACTGACTCATGTGTCCTCAGTGTACCCTCTCTGCGTCCGGGCGATGGTCCACCTATTTAACTCGAGCACATTCCATCCTCGAAGCATGTGGCGGTCCATCAGCCCTTGATAATGCGCGCATTCGAGCCCAAGTAGCCATGATTCTGTGGTAAGCGGACACCATGTGCACAACTAACGTACTCTACCTAACAAAGCAACCAGGTGGGACGCAACCTTGGCTCTAATCTCCCGCCAAGGGACAGTCTTCTCCCAGCCCTACCTCGACCACCTCATCCGCGCCGAGAAGAAAGACCGATGGTCATTCTACGACCTCACCGGCTGTCCAAGCGACCTGGTAGCTGTCATCTTCAAGCTAGCAGAACTGGCCCATCAAAGCACCATCGCCTCCACCATGGAATGGCTCACGTTTAACATAACCCCCATCGTCCAAATCGAAGAACAACTTCGGTCCTGGACACACCCTTCCTTCGTCACACCTTCATATACCCAGACCAGTCCTAGCGGCGATGACGGTACTCGCGCCCTCCCACTCGACGAAGACACGTTTCACGCGCACCAAGACCGCCACCATTGCGCCGAGGCATGGCGTCACGCCCTCCTGCTCTATATCGAGCGGATTTTCAGATGGGATCGGAACCAAATCCGACCGCTGTCTATCCCTTGCCTTGCGAGATTAACTCTCAACCATGTGCGGTGTTGTAGACGCACTTCGCAGACCCAGAAACAGTTATTGTTGCCTGTTTTCTTGGCCGGTAGCGAGACTGGGGATGAGGAGATGCGGGATCTGGCTAGGGGTTATTGTCGCTGGTGGGGAGAGCGCAGCAGATATAATATGTTTCATTCGGTGCCGGCGCTGTTAGAGGATATCTGGGGCGGAGAGAAATGGTGGGGAGATGTCGTCGATGAGAAGACTAAAGGCGCGTCCGCTGAGGGGTCTAATGTGCAGTTTCTTTTTGGGTAGCTTCTATAGGAACAAGACTTGCACTGCTGTTAAGAGGGTTTCATCCCAGACTAGAAGAACGATAGTATCACTAGATGGTAACGTGGTCGAGGAACCAGAAGCATAGTGGAAGCCCGACGAGAGTACATCTTTGATTGCCCCTGTAATGGTCTGGAATAAAGTATGAGCTATGATCTATCCTTCGTATGTTCATGTCATGTCCATCAATCATCTCAGCGCATTGCTAGCATTCAAAGCGTTCCAATCAATCTCCGGTCCTTTAAACTTATGCCTCCTTTCAATCCAAAGAACTAAGATCAGTACAAATAGACCCGTGATGACCACCGAATTACTATTCTCTTAGCCACAGTCCCGTATTCAAAAGGAATCTAAAAGAGAACTCACTAATTCATGCTCCCCAGAGTTGTAGGCACCGTAACTGGGAAACAAAAGAAGATCCCACTGATGATCAACCAGAGAACTGAGAAGATATTCACCGCATACCCGACAACGGGCCCTAGGTCGAAATGCCGACGGGGTAGTCTGTGGCGACCGCAAGTAGCCAGGATTCCTTGTGGGACGGTATATGTTATATTCAGAATGAGGATTGCCGTGTTCACGATCGAGTTGAACGCCGCGGTTGACGCGACGTAGAGGAGGCCGTAGATAAGACAGAAACCGGCCGCTAGTAGGGTAGTGCGAATTGGGATTTGGCGAACTGGGTCGATGTGGCTCCAGTAGGACGAGAAGGGAAGGCCGTTCTTGAAATCAGGACGCTGTTAGCTTGTTTCGTCGCTGCTCGGTTCTTTCGCTGAGGTACTTACGTCTCGTGAAAATGCCCATGCTATTCGACTAGAGGCGATCCACTGGCTGGGCACACATGCTGTTTCGGTTAGCTGGGTGGTGTCCTGGTAATAGTATGGTGAGGGATCATGGTGAGATTCATACTGTAGTAAAGCAAAGTTAGATAGGCCTGCAGGATTGTAGCAGCGACCTTGTTCCCAGTTGCTTGATAAAAAATCTCCATGCTAGGCAAAAATGCTGCCTGCACTGCTTCCAGGTCGGTGATCACAGTGGCCATGACCACAATCCAGGGTACAGCTGTGAGGACGCCAATGAACATAGTCATGTTGCTATTGTATCTTGTTAGACTGATCAAGGATATCCGTATAGAGAACCTACATGACTTGGGGCAATTTCCGTCCAGGATCCGGCATCTCCTCGGCGATATGGGTACATGCGCTTGTCGCAGCAAAGCAGTACTGGCCCACGCCAATACTCATAAGCCACGCCGGTGCAGGACCCCATCCACTAGATCCATGGTATTCGACAATATTGGTGGGACGGTAGTGGTCTCTACCCATGGATAGGCAGACTATTATGACTAGGAGGAGACCGACAACGGACAAATACATGGCCGTCTGCGTTAGCCGATCAATGTGCTTCTGTGGAACTGTGAAGATGGGAATAACTATATGTTGTTAGTATAAATCAACAGGACAACTTATTCAGAAGTGAACACAGTATCTAGGAAATAGAAGAAACAAACGTGTCACAATCACTACAAGAACATAGCAGAGATACACCTGCCACTGCGTGCCGGCAAATTCCGGATACCAGAACTTCGCAATCCCAAAGGCTGATATAGCCGTGTATATAATCCCTGAAGCAGTGGTTACCCACCATGCCACCACATTAAAGATGCCAACCGTGTAGGCGGCAAAGTTCTTTGAGAACTGTGGAGCAACAATGTATGTGAAATGGTATTGACCCTGTGAGTTTGGTGAGTGTTCTGTCGCTGGGAGAATCCCTGTATCGTGATACGAGTGCTATCAAGAGACTTACACCAGAAGAGGGAAGGGCAGAGCACAGTTCAGCCAGCCCCAGAAGGACGATCCACTGGACTGCCGAAGCGATCATTAACCCAAAAACAGCAGTTTGGCCACCCCCGTAACCGAGGGCCATCCCAAAGCAGGCAGCATAGGAAAGCCACGAATTAATGATGCTAGACACGGTTATTGCCTTCGTCCAAATTGCAGAACGGTTTTGCTTACCTATAGGCCAGGCCAATTGCTCCAGCCCAGGAGAATGATCGTTCTAGCTCAGCCACATGGCCCTGGGCCCTCAGGACAGCATCATCCAAGTCATACACCTCACCGAAGCCTTTCCCATCCGGGTTGGTGAATGGAACGTGTTTTCCATCTGATTCAACTGAGTTTGACATGGTGATTTAAGCTGTTCCGTCGGGTTTGAACATGCACATATGAAGGAAAGGGGAATGTTTATAGAGACTCCGTAGTCGGACATATATATATGCAATACT
This sequence comes from Aspergillus nomiae NRRL 13137, assembly GCF_001204775.2. Taxonomy (NCBI): domain Eukaryota; kingdom Fungi; phylum Ascomycota; class Eurotiomycetes; order Eurotiales; family Aspergillaceae; genus Aspergillus; species Aspergillus nomiae. Next base: position 108,911 of record NW_015378116.1, on the reverse strand, counting down.
AAACGCCACTCAAACTTAGACCCAGCGGCGAACGAGGACTAGCAGCGCCCTTGCTTCCGGATGAGCGGACAACAGGTAAGCACCTCCGGGGAGATTAGAGGGGCCCATGACTATACTATCTCCTTGCCTAGTGCTGTGCAACACGTCCTATACCGTTAAGCGTGGAGAAAGGCAACAACTGCCAATCAGAATCATATGGAGTATCTGCAACATAGACTAAGAAGGGCTAGGAATGCTGGAAAGTGCGGGGAAATGATGTTGGGCGAGTCGCGACTCCAGCTTGGTGGGTACCATTCTGCCCTAGATTGACTTTATCAGCTCACTTGCTAGATAGGGACAAGATATACACCCTCGATAAGAGCCACTGTGCACCGTATTGGGCAACTCTTGTAGATTTATGTGTATTTGAGTCACTTTTCCGTATGGTTGAACAGAGTAGAGGTAATATCACACGTTTATAGCCCCGTCCTGTACTAGTAGCAGTATTTGATTCGAGGCAAAGGAGGCACTTGATAAGGGTGCCTATAACATAATGACGTGGTCCGACACTTCTCTTAAGCCCTGATAAAGAAGGTTAAACTGAACAGATCATCAATCAGAGAAGTGCTGTGGCCAGTTACTGGTTCTTGTGTCATCAAAGATCCGAAGCGGTAGGGATGTTGGTCGCAATATATACTCATGCTCAAGCCAAGAAGCTCTCATTAACATGGATATGTGGCATGATCTATCACACTTTGCTTCACTTTGTCATGTGTGACATGGTCGTATGATTTTATCTGATCTTCCCAATGGTCTTGCCATATCATGTATTCGAAACCCAACTAGGCATTGGTTAGATACTCCTCTCGGCAAATAGAACCTGTAGGTACTGTTCCGGATATAGTAGATGATCTGGTCATTATGACAATATCAGTCTACGAGATCAACATGGCATGCTAGTTAGAATAAAACCAGATAATGAAAGCTTGACGCATATAATCAGATGTATTAGTTCAAAACACTTAACATTGAAAACCAAAAGCAGTACAGACTCAATCTTCAATTGTACCCAGGCTAATCAAGAACATAAACGCATAAACAAGGTCACAGCTTTGCGCGGCTCGCCAAAGCCTCCTCTACGAGGTTCACAGCAGCCTGAGCGCATCCATAAGATGACTGATATCCAGCTCCTCCAGCACCATAGTTGTGTACCACCCAAGTGTCTCCTATGCGTTCTTTCTCAATTCTTGTCCCATTCGCCCGCACAGGTCTCAGGCCCACACCGTGTCGAATGATATCAAGGCTCTCGATTCCCTTCCCGCCCGTAAGTTGAGGACACATGTTAACAGCGCGCTTCATAATGCGCACGGCAAGATTGGGATCCGGCTGTGATTCCCAGTTTCCCAACTGATACGAGCCACCCAGAATTGTACCCCCGCCAGCAGCGCGCGTCATAACGTAGCATGCTTCACCATCACCGTCGTCAGTGCCGGAGACATCCAGCATCTTACCAGCTTCGTTTCTGACTATCACGATCTGTCCACGGGCGGGTACAACGGTTTTATCTTCAACTCCACCCAGTTTGGAAGCCATAAGGCCTGTGCAGTTCACAATGAGGTCGACCTTGTGTTCCAGGTGAATCGATAGGGAGGTTGCGTCCAATATGTGATTGAAAACAGCTCGCTTGAATACAACTCCATTTTTCAGACACTGGGAAACGAGCCAGGGAAGGTATATAGCAGTATTGATGCAGACGGACGTGAAGACTGTGGCAGCATCAAAGCCAGGGCCATGTCGACTCTTGGGAAGGGCGCGAAACTAATCGATTTAGAGTGAGATAGACAGCTTCGAGCCCATACGCGAAGCTTTTACTTACATTTGGAACAACGTCCTTGAACCACGGGCTCGGTGATAAAAGCTCTCCAAACCATTTTGCGGTTGTCGTACCAACATCTTTCGAACGGCTGTGTATTTCGCATTCTGCATGTTGTTAGTGGCAAGTCGTGAACGAGTTTTGTCCCATCTACCTTGGAAGTGTATCCCAGCATCAGGGTGATTGCGTGCTAGATCCTCCAACGCCGTCCATGTGGACTTGTCCCAGTCTGCTGCCTTGGTGCCACGAGTCGACATACTAAGAATGGCCTTGGTGAGTAATGCGCAAGAAGCTCCTGGTTTAAATTTGACTCACGGCATATAATTTGCGCCGGCCCACGGTGAAGCATATTCGATGTCGTAATCTCCAGGCATATGTTTCGCCGCAACGACTATCTTGTATCCTGGAAGCCTCGAGAGGAGAAGAGCAGTCGTAAGGCCCGCCACTCCGGCACTGAAATCAAGCATGGAAGTCAGACATAGCTATGGCAGCCAATACGCAGCATGCGGTTTGAAGGTTCCTCACCCGATAACTACCACATTCCTTTGTTCCATTGCGCCGATGTCTCGAGAAGCGATATTAACTTAGACAGTTTGCTGAATGAGGCTTTGAGAAATGAATATATAGTCCCAGCCTTCCAATAAGAACCAACAACACCAGTTCCCGCAAGGGCTTATGAGATAGCAAAATACCAAAACAAGTATACTATGACTCCAATTCACTCTACAAGCATATTGCCTTCTCCAAATGCGCTGCCAAGAGGGAAATAGTTCCGTATCTCTTACCAGGCTTGGAAATCATACATAATCGTTCAATCATCCGGAATAAACTCAGTTTCCTCTTTAGGCAAGTTCCCGGTTTTGGTCAAAGCGCGACGACTATCATTTGCAGAAGCCCAGATCTTTAGTAATGAGAAGCCCTACTTTGCTGTTCTCAGATAGCTTGTTCTCCATATACTTAAAGACAGTGCACCATCTAGACATGTAACCAACATCCAAGTCAATCTTTCCCTCTACTTCGTCTACAGTCCCACACACAACTCCCCAACCTCACAATGGCCTCCATGCAAAAAGTCTTTGCCGGCTATGCCGCACGCCAGGCTGTCCTTGAGGCGAGCAGCAACCCCTACGCAAAGGGCATCGCCTGGATAGAAGGCGAATACGTCCCGCTCGCCGAGGCCCGCATCCCACTCCTCGACCAAGGCTTCATGCACAGCGACCTGACCTACGACGTGCCATCCGTTTGGGACGGGCGATTCTTCCGTCTCGACGACCATCTCACCCGACTCGAAGTTAGCTGCGAAAAGCTGCGCCTGAAGGTACCTCTGCCCCGCGAAGAGGTCAAGCGGGTCCTGGTCGACATGGTCGCCAAGAGCGGCATCCGTGATGCCTTCGTGGAGCTGATCGTGACCCGGGGTCTGAAGGGCGTGCGCGGCACCAAGCCCGAGGATATCGTGAACAGTCTCTATATGTTTATCCAGCCCTACGTTTGGGTCATGGAGCCCGAGGTGCAGCCCACGGGTGGCAGCGCTATTATCGCCCGGACGGTGCGACGCGTTCCTCCCGGCGCTATCGATCCCACGATTAAGAACTTGCAGTGGGGAGACCTGGTCCGGGGGATGTTTGAGGCGTCGGATCGCGGTGCTACGTATCCGTTTTTGACGGACGGCGATGCTCACCTGACGGAGGGGTCTGGATTCAATATTGTCCTGGTCAAGGATGGCGTCTTGTATACCCCGGACCGTGGTGTCTTGCAAGGAATTACGCGCAAGAGTGTGTTTGATGCGGCGCGAGCCTGTGGAATTGACGTGCGTTGCGAATTCGTGCCTGTGGAGCTGGCGTACAATGCCGATGAGATTTTCATGTCCACTACCGCTGGAGGTATTATGCCCATCACCTCTCTCGATGGGAAACCGGTCAATGGAGGCCAGCTTGGTCCAATTACCAAGGCTATTTGGGATACGTATTGGGCTATGCACTATGACCCGGCCTACAGCTTCCAAATTGACTATGATGATGCTCAGAAGTCTGGTGTGAACGGATTTGGGAAGCTGTGAATACCTCTAGCTGCTACAGAGATATGGGTTTTTATGTTTTGTTCTTTTCTTCTATGTTATGATCGATGAATTACAGAATATGTATGTGTTAAACTGAATAAGATAGCCATTCTAAAGCTTGTTTCGTGATTCTGTTACACCTTGCATTGAGCATCGCGAACCATTTGATTCTTTTTAACAAGTGGATGAAAGAATTGTATATGTGGAAAGAACTACCTTCAGTCAATCAATTTCCCTCGTTCCTATACCCGCTCCGCCGAAGAGATGAGTGAAATCGCCTATATTACTGCCTTCTTAGTCTCTCTGTCTGTATATATTGGAAAATATCTCAAATACCGAATTAATGATATAGTAGTATAGACCTGTACAGACGAAATAGCACATAATTTTACTCCCAGCGCTAAACTAATATAAGCCTCTAGATAGTTATCATCATGCCTTCTATCACCCTATCTTTCTACACGTTTCTAGATTCCAACTCATCATATATCATCTTCTCCACCTCCTCCATGCATCCCAACACCTGCAGATCTAGATATATAACAGTTAGCCAGCTACCATTTCCGTATCCCAATCAATACATACCTCCATACGGAAGAATCTGCGATGCAATAATAGCCCCAACCCCATTCTCCCGATCCGCAAACCAGAACAGATTTGCCAGTCCCTCCCAAGAACCAGATCCAGCTGCCCTCCCTGTTGGGCTCTTGCGATGGCTGAGAGAGAAGGACAGCCCCCAACCCTCAGTCAGGTCATCATCACAGGGCACCAAAGGACAAGGGTTGGCCAGAAGCGGCTTTCCCGATGGTGTGTATTCGTTACAATACCGAGGCATATCTGGAATTTGGTCGGTGAACATCTCTACACTCGACTTGTTAACTTGCTAAGTAACATAGCTGGATGGATTGGGATCTTTCTTGCCTTTTACTGTTTCGGGTCTCAGGAGCTGGGTTCCTGTTTTTGGGTCCGTGCCGTCGTTTAGAAGTGTTGCTATGAGCTCTATGATGTTATATGTTAGCTACATGGGTGTACATGTGTATAGATGCCAGGGGAAAGTTGGAAAACAACATACTGCAATACTCAATGGGCTTCCCGAAACAGCCTGCTCCTCCCATGCAGAACCTATTGCTTTCCATTCCAGGTTTGCACGGCAGAAGAGGATACCGATAGAGATGATCGGTGGTTTTCAATGTACCATCTTTATCGCGTTGATGCATGTACGCCAGGTTCATTTTCATCTCCACGGAGGGGAAGAAAGTGACCGATTCAATCCCCAGAGGCCGCAGAATGAACTGCTGAAAATACTCTTCCAGGGATAGACCGCTGACTCGTTCCACGAGCACACCAGCCCAATCAAGCCCAACACCATACTGGAACCGAGTCCCTGGCTGATTGACCAATGGCCGGTGCAATACGTCCGACTCGTGGCCGGAAAAGTCGTCCAAGCCGAGTGGGCGAGACCAGTCACGAAGTTTCAGATCCTCGAAGGCGTAGCCAAATCCAGCTATACATGGACAAGTCAACGTTATTCAAGGAAAATGGGTAAGCGTTAAGGAAAGCCTTACAGGTGTGATTCAGGAGCATTCGAAGTGTGATACCGCGGTCTTTTGGGACTAGACGGAAGCTGCCATCGGTCTCTCGCTCAACGACTTGGACATCCCCCAACTCTGGAGCGAGCGATTGGACTTGTTCAGCATCGTCGAGAGCCAGCTTGCCCTGCTCGACCATTTGCATGCAGGCTATGCTGGTAATCAGCTTCGTGCAGGAAGCAATCCAAAACACTGTGTCTAAGGACATCGGGTCTGGGGAGTCATTCCCACGCTTTCCAGAAGCATGGCTGAAGAATACGTCGCCCTCACGGTCTACAGCACAATAGACGAGACCGGGAACTTTTGGTGATGGGCCCGATGTTGTTGCATCTAACGTCCCACGAAGGTAGATGCGGTCTCCTGCGACAGTTTGGTAGTCATTGTGCTAGTTGTCTTGGAATAGTGGCGCTTTCAATCAGAAGCTCTCTGGAAGGAGTAAATTAAGGATGTAAAGTCAATGGTCCAGAATTGTATTTCCCCGTATTTCCGTACTCCGGGATGTTCTATGTCAATGCGCAGTATGGTACAATTTGCGCGAGTGGGATGCTGTCAGTTCTACGGTAGAGATAAGCCCCGCCACGATATAATGGACAGTATCTCAAAGTAAACTCATTAGGAAGCTGAGGGCGGCATTTCGTGACAACCCAAGTATTTCCTGATCCGGTAACAGAGAATGTTCGGACAAGACCCACTATCAGACTCCGCTCAAATTTAGGTGTGTAGAATTAAAGAGAAATACAACTGACAAATCAGGACCTATACAGTTATGGCTTCCAATAAAGTTGGAAAGTCATGAACAGAATACCGTCTAACTAGGTACCAGGGCTCTCTCTAAACGAGCCATTCGTAATCACATACATCATCAGTTCTTCACTACCTTGGAGATGCACCTCGCGACATAGTCAACATTCCCCTCATTCAGTCCACAGAGACTAGCTCGTCCAGAGGGCATCAGATAGATATGATACTCCTCCTTCAATCTGTTGACATGTTCCCTACTCAAGCCGGTATAGCTAAACATCCCAATCTGGGACTCAATATGAGACCAATCTCCAGGGGTAGTAAGGTCTTCTAGTCTCGTCCGCAATTGCTTCCGCATGCCAATTATGCGCGAGCTCATAGTTTTCAGATCTTGCTGCCATTGCTGTCTGAGCTCTGGATCCGTGAGGACGGTTTCCACAATCCGAGCACCAAATCGAGGCGGATTAGAATACTCTGCACGCGCAATCAGAGACAGTTGAGATTTGGCTCCTTGTACAGAAACATCCGAAGGGGCGATTAGATGCAATGCGCCCACGCGTTCACCGTAGAGTCCAAAGTTCTTGGAGAAGGACTGTGCAACAAATAGTCCGGGAATCCTTTGGTCAGGATCTTGGCTCGATAGTAGACGCTCTGTGAAATACCGCACTGACCATGCGTCGTCTTCCACGTTTCCGGTTGCGAAGCCTTGGTAGGCACTATCGAACAAGACAAAAAGTTTCTTTTTCAGAACCACGTCTGCCAGCTGCTTCCACTGCTCGCGGGTTAGGTCTAGTCCTGTGGGGTTGTGAGCACATGCTTGAAGGATGACCACGTCGTTTGGTTCTGCATCTGTCTCCAGCATCGAAACCATATCAGCGAATCTAATGGATCGCGTTTTTGGATCGTAGTATGGGTACTCTTTCTGAACTACTTCCGGGCCTGCCACAGCCCACACTGTTTTGTGGTTTACCCAGGTCGGATCTGGGATAAAGACATGCTGAGGCTTCAGGTGCTTGGCAAGAAATGAGGCGCCTAGATGATTTGCTCCGGTGCCAGACACAGCTTGGATGCTTGCAATGTTCCGGCTGTCCGCTAGCTCAGTCCCAAAGACGAGTGACTTAGCAGTATCCAGAAATACAGGAGACCCTGCAATACCAAGATACTCATGGTGTGATCTAGGGTCGGCCGCAATGCGCTCTTTTGCCTAGCCTTATGTTAGTATTTGTTGGACATGCAGGAGAATGATGCGCTGTAAAGCCCGTCACTCCTTACTTACTTGTTTCACACTGGGAAGAATCCAAGGTAGGCCCTTTTCATCCCGATACGCTCCTGCGATTAAGGAGACTTTCTTTGGATCTTGGTCTGCATCGAAATCGGCTATCAAGCCAAAGGCAACATCTGCTGGAAGGACGGGCACGTCAAGGTATTGGGTAGACATTTTCCTGGATGCGGCGTGTGCAAAGTTTTGAGTAGGTGCTGGCACCAGTCTATGTGGAAGATGGCTGTGGCTGCGAAGTATTTGTTGAACCGGCCGGCTGATTGAAACCATCCGTTGACAGTTGTATACAACAGGAATGCCAGAGCTGCTTTCGAAGATAAAGATATCAGGAAATGAAAGCTATCTTCAACGTATAATCCTGCATTAATATATCTATGGATATACTGCTAACATACTAACTAGTAACTGCCTGGCCGATCGGGTAGATGAAATAATGCCGACGGAATTAGGGCTAATGAAGAGCTTACTGGTGCGGGAGACTATCGGCATCTCCACCAGAAACAGAGCAGAGATCGGTCAAGCTCCGACACGCCGACGGCATACTTGCTGGAGGCAAATTGAGTCATATTTTTCACAGGCAATCAACTCATATATATACCCTCCAAAGGTACATGCCAACTCCTCCACTGTAAACCCCTAGTCAAGGCATACCCTATACAAGATTGCGCGGAGACTCAATCCCCTTATCAATTACGCCAGATGGACGACATCGCCACCTTCTCCCTAGACAACGCCCCTTCCTACGAGAAGGTCAAGCTACAAGTCGACGGCGTTAGTCTCGAACTCTCCACAATATATAAAAAGGGCAATCGTCCACCATTCGTCTTCCTACACGGCTTCGGCTCCTCCAAAGAAGAATTCAATGACTTCGCCTACCTCCCCCATCTCAACGAATATGGACTCCTTCTATACGACGCCCCAGGCTGCGGCGACACAACCTGCTCCGACCTGAGCAAAGTGAACATCCCATTCCTGGTTAAAACAGCCAAAGCCCTTCTCGACCACTACGGGGTCACCAAATTCCACCTCTCAGGCCACTCCATGGGCGGCCTAACGGCCCTCCTACTCGCATCCGAGATCCCAGACTGCGTCCTCAGCTTCGTCAATATCAAGGGCAATCTCGCCCCAGAGGACTGCTTCCTCAGTCGCCAGGTCTTTCTCTTCCCCGCTGACGACCCGGAGGTGTTCTTCCATGAGTTTACGGAGAGGGCGAGGCGCGCCCCCGCCTTCTCGAATGCCATCTATGCGTCTAATTTAAAACACAAAGTTAGTCCCCATGCCACGTATGGGATTTTGTCGACAATGGTCGAGATTACCGATAACAATGACTTGCTTGCGTTGTTTTTGGGTTTCTCTTTCCCCTGTATGTTTATGTATGGCGTGCAGAATGCTTCGTTGTCGTATTTGCCGAGGTTGAAGGAGGGTGCAGTTGAGTTGGCGGAGATTCCGTACAGTGGCCATTTTCCTATGTATTCTAATCCGCCGGAGATGTTTAGACGCGTTAAGGCGTTTTTGGAGAGGGTTGGTGCTTAGAGGATAGATTTGTCCTTTTTTGTTTTCCTTTTTAGACTTGCGTTGACTTCTAGATTGTCCTTGTGGAACTGTCGTGTTGGATAGAATAAATATCTTAGAATAGACTTGATGCTTGATCGAGGGTTGGGGGTACATGGCGTTACGTGTATGAGATATTATATAGCCTTTTGCTCTACATTCTTTCTGATCTTGCTGGTTTAATCTAGATTTGTTAATGGATCACACAAGTCCTCGGTAAATCATCATATTCCATGTAGAAGGATTCTATATAACCTTTTTCATACATATATGAAATCCATACATATATTAAGCTATTTGCTCCATAGTTCGTTTGGAAAGACATAGTACGGCTGCACAACGCATCCGTAACGCTAATTAATTATATTAGGAACACAAAGGTATATATAATAGATATCAGGCGGCTAAACTCAGCTCCAACGACTCATCACGTTCTATGTAATGATGAAAATTAAACGCCCATGCCCCACCTAGGAGCATTAATGATAATTCCCATAAGGCAGCCAGAGATAATACCAGCTACGGGCAGAGTAATGATCCAGCCGAAGTAGATCCACAGAATCATGCGCCAGTTGATGGTACGCCAGGTTCCATTGCAGAGACCAACGCCAACAGTTGCACCTGAGATACATTGCGTTGTGGAGACTGGAAGCTCTGCAGATTGTTAGTTGTTAGATAATGCCATCATTCAGGAGTATACAGTGGACTTACTGAGCCTGGTCGCTGTAATGACCGTAATCGCAGAGCCAAGTTCCATGGAGAAACCACGGGAAGGGGAGTGAAGCGTAATCCTATTACCAAGATTTCGCATGATATTGTAACCGTAGGTCCAGATTCCGATTGCGATAGCGGCACCTCCAAAGGCCCTGTGGAGATAAGTTTTGATTTGTTCATCGTGGCGGTGTACATGGTACTTACAAAATCCAGTAAGGGACGGGACTCTTGGAGTTGAGTTTTCCAGATTGCCAAATATCGTAAATCGTGGCATATGGGCCAACAGCACTATGATAATTAGCAAAATCTAAAATTAGCTAGACATGGAGACATACTTGGACACATCATTGGCACCATGGGTAAAAGAAGCAGTGGATGCCGTCAGCACCTGCAGGAAGGAGTACATGTACTCAGTCTTATTATCGTAATGTTTTGCGTGGGCATGGGTCATTTCGATGTCGCCGGTAAGAATATTCTTCTTCTTTTGCAAGCTGACGACGTCTTGCTCGATTCCCCGAAAGAAGAAGCGCTTGAACTGCCAGAACAGCATAGCTGGGTGAAAGAACCCCTTTCCTTCCGGTCGAGGGCCAATGATTGAGAATTTTGGCTTGGGCGCCAGTGAAGGTGCATCGCTTGGCGCTTCTGACTTCAAAGCCTCGGACGAAGTATTCTGGTCCTCTTTGACCAGCCCGCCTTCGTTCTCTAGGTCTGACGGTCGGTTTTCTTGAGTCGCAGCGCGCTCCGCCTGCAGCTGCTCTAGAGTCTTATGGCCACTGTAGTAATCTTGCACGGGCGAATACCCTTCCGGCGGAGGGGGAACTTCTCCACGACGTAGAACTAGAGGGCCAAGGAAGAGGTGGTACCATTGAAGCTGCCAGTCCTCCTTCAGTAATCTTCGGTACAGCCAAGGAAGGAAGAAAATGGTAACGATCAAGGCGACAGCAGCGCCAACCCCAATAATCACACCAACAGTCTCTGCGTCAGTGAGGGTAATCCTGCTTGACCCACCCTTCCACACAATGAGCACTATATGTAGGTAAGCGAACATTCATGCGGGTCTAGGTATGCGACTCACTGGTGAGGAGAGCGGAAGTGATGCCGAAGTAGATCGGAATGGCAATGAAAGCATTCCGGACTGAGTTGCTCCGCAGCATCACTCCGTACTTGGTAATCAGGAAGACGATAGCGCCAAAGGCGCCCGACATGAAAGGAGCAATGATCCATGCCAGGAACACCTGAACAACACCGGAGTTGATATCACCTCCCCACCACGAAACGCCATTCGCTCCAACCGACGCAATACCCATTCCAATAACACCGCCCATGATAGAGTGTGTGGTGGAAACAGGCATTCCAAATTTCGTCGCTATAGTAAGGTAGATAGAAGAGCCCATGACCGCACATAACATGCCCAGCATAAGCATAGAGGGATCTTCCTTGAAGAGATCGACCGCAACAACCTTCGTCCGGATAGTATCTGCAACACGGGCGCCCACACCAATACTAAGTCTCGGTATTAGCATCTGAATCCTCAAAAACACGGGCTGGGAAGGACAGTAGAGTGTCCGTACCTGCCACAAAATTCCATGATGGAAGCAAGTACCATGGCCTGCCAATACTTCAAAGATCGTGACGAGACTGACGTCGCCCAAGAGTTGGCAACATCATTGGCGCCAATATTCCAAGCATCCAGGAAGGCAAAGATGGTGCCGAGAGCAAAGATGTAGTCAAACTGGTGAAGGGCCATCTTGGCAGAGGCTTGAAGCCAACAAGAGACTGGTCTTGAGTCAGGTTACAGATCTCCATAAATAGAGGGGCATTCATAGCGCTTATATACACCATTGGCGATTTCCTACAGAAAAGTAGGTAGAACAAAAGCAAAAGTATAACACGAGTGCCCAGCGCATCCATACTTTTGGACATCGTAATCCGCCCACCCTCCATGTAACCTTAGGCGAGGTCAGTCCATTCATTCGTAAATTGACCCCAACATGAGAGCACCAGACTCAAGCCTAGGCATAGTTTCTTATCAATTTCGGCCGCTGAAAGTCAACTGATGGGCTCGGATGCTCCGACGCTCTTGGCAGCATATCGTTCAATTGCCAAGTAGTCCGCTCATGAACAGCCTTGGCACCATTTGCTTCGAAGGCTTGTATGGCCAATTAAAGCTCTATAGAAAGGAACGTGGGCTCGGATCGAACTCATGAGTAGCGCTAACAGTCCAGCTTCAGATTCTTGGCATCCGCCATGGTATACGACAGTGCTGCGACATGACTTGACTTCCGCTCGAAGTACCCTTGACAATTGCTGCAACCTACCAGCCCTGGTTCCAGAAAGGATCGTGAAGGGCGTAGCCGTGCCCTATCCAGGCCCGAGATTTGCCTTAGTATTCCTTTCGGTGTGGCAGCCACAGACCATGGTTAGGTACTCCAAGACTCGCTTTGGACCAGTCTTCTTGCAGCAGTTCAGCATGCTTCGTGCCTCCAAATCATTTCCTTTCTTGGCAGTTTGTCTTCTGCTCATAGAATCACCACATGGAAGCCACCACTGCAGCTGCCTGACACTAGAGCCAACTAAGATACCAAAGTAGAGGCATAGCGAAGAGAAATTGACTGGAGTAAGATTAGTACTATTGCTAGAAGCAGAAATTCTCCGACCCACCAGTCCGTCACTGATATCGTCGACAAACTCCAAACTATGACAACCATCTCATTTACCCCTCGCTTAATTTATGATCGATGCTCACTTAGCTTGGTCTGTAAGTGCTGGATATATTCCACTGTGGTTTCGATGAGCTCCACCTGTGAGAGCTCGAGCCATTATCTCATGTCAGCCAGCAACATTCTAAGACAGAGTTCAAGAAAACATCGCCCAGCTCGTCTCCGACGGTGACCTACCTTAGTGCACAGTCCCCTTTTTCGCCCGCTGTCCACGCCACTTGTACTAAGTACATGAGCCATCTGATCGAAAGCAATCTTCAGCCGATCCCGCTGGTTCTTCTGGGAGAGGGCATGCTTTCGGCGCTTGAAATCGGAGTGGCTATTAGGGATTTTGATCAAGAAGCCTCCTAAAAATAAATTCTATTAGTCACGCGAAGATAATTACTCTGAATGGGAACACTCCAGGTAAACATGTCCACTAACCATCTTTCGGACGAAGGTCAAGGTACTTCTGTAACGGATTTGAGGGTGGACGTTGTGGTGCCGCCTTGGGAGCACGTGAAGAGGTGGACTGAGGCATGACTTTCTCTGGGGTTGCTGTCTGATAGATTGACCGCTAGCTGTATAGGATTGCTTTTTGGCTTGCGGGGCCATACATGGGTTATATATGCTCAGACTAAGTGTTATGCGGTTTATCCTTCATTTACCAAGACTTTAACACCGTCTATCTCAACGAAGTACAGCACACCCCCTAACTCTCTTTGACTATCCCCGTTTCAGCAAATGCCCTATAGCTTTAAACAGTAATTGTAACCTTTCTCAACCTAGTAGATAGAAAAACTGCACTCCTGAGGTATCCCCACGGCCCATGTGCACCATCGTGACTCGAGATTTCTGCCTAAACCAGCAGTATGCCCAAACTCCATCCCCCATCACTAATCGTATATATGCCGGCATTCAGAGAGCTATAACTGGAATACATTGCGTAATCATACCTCCAGACACCCCTCCAGTCTGTGATTGACTTAAGCGTATACTTCTTCCCTTTCCTCTTTTTAATTTCGCAGATTATGGGTCGCCTCTTTTACAGTTGAAAGTCTTCTGTATCAATCATATCTTCCAGCTTGGCATATTTCGTTATCGAGTATCACCTCTATGTATATATTGAGTTTCTTCTAAGCATATTTATAGGCGGTCAAACATGGACTACGTCAAATCTTCCTAATTTCTTTGGACCAAAGCAGTCGTGCACTTTGTGAAGCAAAATAGATGCATAGTAGAATACTTACTGCAGTAGTATCATTGATTTTCATAGAACACGAGCTAGTACACTCCACTAATCTAACCAAAGGCTTGGAGTGACGATCTTCAGCCCTGACATTGACCCACTGTGGGGTCTCTCCATATGCCAACCCTAACTCAACCTGATGGACATGCTATCCTTTTGTATCTATAAGTGGTATGGTACAGTCCCATACCACTCAATGCTCTGTCTAGATGCATACACTCGTAGGGTACGCTATGGTTGTTTCCTACCGAGGCCCTCTACAGTGTTAGCTAACCGTATATAGTACGTAGAGATGTCATCATCTTAAAGTAATACCATACCTCAAGGCATCAACGAGTCAACAATGACCATGACTATGTCCCAATATCGTCATTTGACTCACCGTTACCTTCTCCTTGATCTTTGCCACCTCGACTGCATCCACCTCTACCCAGCCACCTGCCTCGACTTCATCATCCAGACACTACAGCAATACAACACACCATATCTTCCTTTCTACCTTCTTCGTGGATACTGCTCCATTCAAGATGAACTCCAAACCCGACTTCCCAATAATCGGATGCCGATCCCATATTAACTACTTCCCCACAGCGCAGTCCGTATACTCAAACTCCCTACCAACACCTCGCAACTGGACTCCACCGTCATCGGTGATGCAGTTCGAGCCAAGGTCCCACAAACAGCCCAGCGCATCCTCAGACTCGCAAACCGTTACCCCAGCGCCCAAGACCCAGCCCACAGAGCCAACCAACTACGCAGACCTCCTCCAGCTGTACCTGAAGATCAAAACGGACGTCTCGTCCAAGTTCACCCTCCCCAAACAGGAGGAGACCACCGCGCCGTGGGTCTTCCAGGCGCTGACGCTGCTTGACCACGCTGAGAACGCGGCTGAGGCTCATCTGGAGCTCGTAGAGGCTCTAGAGGGCGAGATTCGGGTTTTGCGGGATCTGCGCGATAGGATGAAGCAGTTTGCGCCCTTCAACACGGCGGTTGTTTCGGTGAAGAATTTGATAGGCGTTAACCAGCATGATGAGGAAGGAGTGAGGATCGTGCAGGAGAGGGTCAAGGCCCTGGAGAGGTTCAGTATGGATGCGGACGTGTTGTGGTAGTGGCTTTGTTGGAATATTTTGGGACTGTGGCTCTTTGCTTTTATGTGGTGTGTGTGTGTCCTTTGGCTGTTCATGTCAGTGCTTGGTTGTTCTAAGGGTTATTGAATGATGGGTTGTAAATCTTGATCAGATGTATTAGGGGGTATTCAAAGCAAAGGAGGGATATTTGCTTCGCCGTTTTTTAATCTCTGAGAGAGAAAACATCATCCAGAAAACATCACCTACCATCAGTAACCCGTTTTTGATGTCCCATCATCTGTTCTCGTAGCATAGTCGTTTTGGTTCTATGAAGAGTATGTGAATATCACTACAACTACAGAGGGCTATATCACCCGCACTGGTATTCTCGGGGATCCTTTCTAGACTTTATAGGTCCAGAATCATCCGGTTATCACCAGAAACAGACCACACTCATCTAGTTTTAAAGAGAGAAAGATAAATGTACGTACTGTGAGCTATGCGCGCTTAGCAAACTGGCAGCTTCTTGAATTTAGACATATAGTAGTTACTCAGAATGGGAGGTTTAGTCACGG
Organism: Aspergillus nomiae NRRL 13137; assembly: GCF_001204775.2. NCBI lineage: Eukaryota > Fungi > Ascomycota > Eurotiomycetes > Eurotiales > Aspergillaceae > Aspergillus > Aspergillus nomiae. The sequence goes on along the minus strand of NW_015378116.1, from coordinate 93,539 downwards.
TCACGAATTCAACTCATTTACTATTGGCATGCTATATTCTACAACTCATTCGTATGGAGTTTGATCCTGACAATGTCTGTAGTCTATCTAGTGATCTGTTTCGCAATAAGTACTAGGCTTAGGACGTAATGCCGTGAACGAGCCTATATATAAAGTGAGCCAACCCTGTCTACATATTCTTGTACAATACTTGTCAAGGATCTTTCTCACTTATCATACTATACATAATATTGTGCGAATCTATAAAAAACAACATACAAGAGAGTACAGAAAGCGCTCATTAGCATCATGGATCTAACCCTAAGTCTCCCATTCATATCTAGTAGCAATAACATGACTGGAAAACATAGCGTAAACAAATGGAATAACTTGTCCAGACGTCTTGTAACCCTCTACAGCCCCAAAATTGAAGTATGAAAACGTCGATCCTACTAATCAGGTCTCGCATTTAATATACCAACTAAACATGGGTCGCATCGAAGTTAACACAGGTACAGATATGAAAACAAGGGATATATGCTTCGACGCCCCCAATGTATCATCACAATGGTCATAAACAGGCCACAATAGCGGCAGGGTATCAGCAATTCGAATAAGTAACGGCTATAGCACACCACACATAGTAGTCACTTCCGGACCCGGCACACGCACGAGCAGAAGTGAATACTTTGCGAGGCGGGACCATGCCGTATAACGGAGAAATATGGAAAGGGGAAAAGGAAACGGATAAAAAAGAAAGAACAAGTGAAAGGAAAAGTAAACAAAGGAAAGGGGTGTTCACGAAAGCATCCAAGGCTCAAAGGAAATCGACATAGCGAGGGACAAACAACGAATGCAGTAGTAATATCAACAATAAAAGGGAAAGAATGATAATGTGTCCGCGTGAAGTCGCGAACTGTATCTCGATTCATGAAGTCTCAGGCTGAGTCGGTTTGTCTTCATCATTCTTCGCCGACTCGCTCTCCTCCTTCTTGCTCTCAGTTTCCTCTGCTTCTTCAGAGATAGGTTCCTTCCCCTTAAGGGACGATGTTTCGTTTTCATCTCCGGTTTCTGATGCTCCATCCTCGGCCTTTGCTTCAGCACCATCTGTTGTGTTCGATTCTCGCTGAGAAGCTTGCTCGGCTTGTGCAGCTGCAGCTTCCGCCTCTGCTTTCTCCATCTCTGCTGCTCGAGCTTGTTGTCTTTCCCACACCTCCTTGCGGATGCGATCATCCTTGGCCCGACGAAGTCTTTCGGTCTCTTCCACACCACCACTCTTTTTCAGCTTACCCTCCTCCACAAATGCTCCTAGCTCCTTCTGGAAGAGGCCGATCCGGCGATTCTCTAATTCTTTCTGCCGCGCTTTCTCTGCTCTTTCAATCGCCTCAAGGCGTGATTCGTGGTTCGGTTGCAGCGCACGAACTTCGCCTAGGACGCTGTCTTTCGCCTTCATGGGATCCACTGCGGGGTCGATGACCACATTACGAGAAGTGTTTCGTAGGGTGACTCCGTTAGTGGGATTGTTCTGCATTGCTTGTTCTTTGGTAGCCTGCTCAACAAGAGCGAATGTCTGGGCGGCCTTTTCCACATCATCCTGTAGGTCGGCCGCAAGGTCTTCTTGCATAGTGAGCTGATCACGTTCCTCGCATACAAGTTGTAGCTCTTTCTCCCAAATCTTGGTCCAGATCGGTTTCTCCCGCTTGAGGAATTCCTGCATCTTTTTAATCTCCTTTGTAACTGCACTGATATCCTTGCCCACACTCTCCAGTTGGCGTGGCAGCGGCCGAACCCCGCGAGTCACCACATCTTTGCGCAGATCCTCCACCAGATCCTGAAGGTCATCAACACGTGCCACAAGGCGTTCGGATTCTTCACCAAGCTCCTTCTTTCCCGAATTGACGCGTGCGCGTCCTGCATCACCTTCAAAAGTAGGCAGAGATACTTCCGTGGCAGCAGATTTCACACCGCTGGCCTTGGTGCGGATCGCGTTCATCGAGCTTGCGATATCCGACTGGAAGTTGGAGTAAGTTTGTCGCAGCACAGCAATATCACGCCTGAGACTTTGAAGTTCTGCAAGCTGGCTGTCGCTGCCTGCAATTGGACTCTTTGAAGGTCCCCCAGAGCTTGCACTTGAAACAGATACCGGGGGTGCTGCGGCAAGACGCGCCATTTCCTTGGCCGCTTCAAGCTGGCGGTCAGACACCCGCTGCATCACACTCTCTTGGCCGTTCAAAGCGTCCTTGACGCCTTCAATCAACCGGCGGACGCCACCAAATTCATCATCAAAATGCTTCTTCACCTCGTCAAGGATGTCGACATTTAACACGAGGACGGACCGGTCCTTCACGTCGTTCAAATCCTCCAGCTCGTGGCGGACACCCGAGACGGTATCCTGGATATAGATCTCTGGCAAGTCAGCTCCATTATTGTGAGTGTTCCAGGCAAATTTCTCAATAAAAGCCAGCTGGAGCCTTCCAATTGTCAGACCAGTAAAGCCTTCTGGAAGAACATATTTCTTGATCTTGCTTTTGTACTGTAGGAACAGGGTGAGCTCCTTCCCGGGAGATGGCTGTTCGACAGTAAATTGAGTGCTCTGGGGAGGGGTGGAAACAGACGGTGGCTGTCGACGTTCTGATTTGGGTGTCGTGGGAGAGGCAACAGCGTCGGATGTGCTCTCCTTGGCTGGCTGAAATGCCTCGGCAAGGGAGGGCTCCTCCTGAGGACGAGGTAGATCGATTGTTTCGGTGTCTGGCCGTTTTTGAACTTTGTCTTGAGGGATAGGAAAGTCTGTTGCAGAGACAGACGTCGAAGCCTCAGCCCGAGACTTACTACGTTCTTCTTCAATGCTCGGAACATTCGGAGGTGCCTGCGCCGGTGCAGTTTTGGTAGTAGTGGTCTCCTGCAAGCGGTTCGTCGATCGCTGTCGGCCGTGGGCGTATGATCCTCGTAGACGAACAGCATTCAACGATTCACGGACATCGCGGCCACGATTTGGCAGAGGAGAGTGCTGGGTCGGTAGAACAGGGACACCACTGGAAGATGTCCCCAGGTGCTTTTGTATCTGATACGCGGAGAACCTTCGGGAGGCGCGCCTCTCAAGCTCACCACTTCTCTGCAGCGCACCAATGGCATCGTCTTGCTTGGGAGGCGGTGGCGGCGGAGTAGGATATTCAGACGGATTAACCGATGACGCGGGTGCTTTGGGAGTAGAATCGCTTTCAGGTTGGGAGGACTGAGAGAGGATATTCTGTGCTTCTCGTCGCGATGCTTCTCGTTCTGAGAAGCTTCCCCCTCGCGTGTCAGTCGGCGCTGGTGACATTCGAGACGTACCAGACGGGTCTTCCACAGAGCCATTACTTCCATAACGACGACCGGTTCGTTTCGGTGATGACACGGTAGAAACAGTTTCCTCGTACGCCTGGTTCATAGCCGCCTGTCCACTCGTCACACTTCCAGCGCTTGCCTGCCGGCCAGGTACCGAACGACTTTCCTCTCGCTGTTGCCGCGAACGTAAGCGGGCCTGCTTCTTCTTGAGCCCGTGAAGAAGGTTGATGATGATGTCACGGATGCGCGGCAGATAGCGGTCGAGGCTCTGCGGGGAAGCATCCTGGCTAAGAGTGTCTTCAAGAATTGTTCGGAGAAGATCTGGCACCGGGCCCAAGTCGGAGGTGTCGACTCCGATCGCATTGAATGCGCGACAGGCAAGGTTGAACTCATAACCTAGCCGCACGTAGACGTCAGATACCTCGTTCTCCGAAGCTTGTTTCCGGGACCATTGTGTCAGTGTTTCTAATAGTTGCTTCGTGGCTACCAAGAGATGCGTGACGCTCTTTTCAATTTGTGAGATCTGCTTATCGGGCTGTGGCGGGCAAATAGACATGTATTAGCCGGGATAGTTGTGGGTACAACGTGGGTGACAGCAAGGGTAAAGGGTTGTGGTGTGAACTATTGAATGCACAACTTACCACAGAGCTTCTGGATTGTGATCGCCCGGAGCTGGATGAACTGCGTGGCGCGGAGGACTGTGAAGTCATGGCGGATTCAATACTGCTTCCGGAGCCCGAGGAAAAATGCTGGGCTGACGGACTGCGCTGAGAGCGAGACGAAACGCTAGAGGCAGACTGCATATGTGAACGTGTATGCGCGCGTGCGTATATGTGGGAAGTCGGAAGGTTTCCTTTTTATGAGGGTAAATTGGATGGCGGGTAAACGGGAGAGGGACACAGCAGATGCAGGGAGTAAGGGCCCGGTCGTAGTAGGGAAGGGGCCAAGCTGACAGACTGTCTCGGAAAGTGTGAGGGTGGTGTAAGGGAGCGAGAGACGAAACAGAACCAAAAAACAAGTGGGGAGAGACAAAAGAAGGGGAAAAAAAATTCGGGCGAAAGCGAATGTTACAAGAGGAAAGGGTCCCTCGCTGAGAAACACACCCACACACACGTATCCCAGCCTCTTTTTGGTGTTGATTGGGGGTTCGACGATAAATGAACTGATTGATCGGCTGTCTTCTGGTTTAGTCTCCTTGGGCTGCAGTTGGTCCAAGTCAGTTGGCCCCATGCCTAAGGCACCCCTTGTCAGCTGTTCCACCACCAGCCTCCCGCTTTCCCTCTTCCGGCGATCTCCCTCGCACCCTCGAGGTATAAAAGATGTGCCTCGGTAGGACTTCCATTGACAAATACTGACTGGGCTACCATTCTGACTGAGAGGTTGATGTCCGTATGCAAAGAGAATCTCCTACCTTCCCCTTATATATTACGTGGTACCATACCTGCTGTTCTTCCTACTTGAACCCTATCGTTGTCCGACTCTGGAAAACTGGTGCCAAGAATTGGACCCGCTCTCTAGGCGAATGCTATTTTTGTGAAGATCCGAGACACCCCATCGAGGGAATGTAGAGTATACTCCTAGTACTCTTCCAAACACTGAGGATATTTTTTCTCTTCTACAGAGACACTCTGAGTGGGAAAGCGTATTATCTAAAATTGACAGGTCCTGACTCTACGAAATGAATATTAAACTCTCTATCTGCGTTCATAGTATTGTCATGGTTAGTCAATAGACTGGACTATGGTCGCGCGGATAAGCGGAGATAAACCCAATCAATGGCCAGCGTCAACCTTATGGATCTTAATGAGACGGGATCGTTATGAGGCTGTCGGACTTTGTAAGGTAAAGTTTGTTAGATCTTTACTCGTATTGCAAACCAACGGCCAAGTAACCAATGTAGCAGAAGCAGAGGCCATGTGCAGTCTGACTGAATATAACTACTGTGTAGTCGTACTGGACAGACTTCTAAAGCGTAAGCATACGCAAGGTCAGTCTTTCAAACCTTTTTAAATAGTACTATATGCAGTGTAGTTACTCCACTATAAGTAATCGTGCAATGTAATGGGCCTTGTCTGCGGGAAGCAGCCCCCAGCTTAAGTAAATAAAGAATTGATGCCTTTACTCCGAATTTTTGGCTATCGAGCACCGGAGCATTGTATCCAGGTGTGTGCCAACTCTGACTACGGTATCCTGGAATGTAAGGTTGTTGCAGACCTGTATGGGTCAGGTAACAACGTATTTAAACCTACGCTTAGGCAATACTCAGCATAGCGGACGGACTGAATGTGTGGGTTCTTGCAAAAATATGCTGGCCGGACAAGGAACAAACAAAGGGAGAATAGATCGTGAAGATCAGGGGTTTATTTGACACAGTAACATGGCATTGTCGGTAGACATCGTTGGTATGGAGTACTAGAGGATTAATTCATGGTGCTATCAGAGTGGGCCAGAAGAAGTGGATTCTGACAGACTACCAGGCAGGAGTACTCCATTCAGATTGGGCAGACACAATGGTAGAAGTGCGTTGGAGTAGGGAAAGTGGAACACGCACTACACACAGTCATTAAAGTACACAGTGGTAATTCCAGAAGTCCATTCAGTCAGTCAGTCCCATTCATGATTTGATACAGTCAGAAAGGAAAAACCCCAGATAATAATAATCAAGACTGAAGAAGAGCACAAGATTGAATACTAAATATTCTCATAAACGGGAAAGTAACTATCAGAGTGAAAAAATAATAATAATAATAATAAATAATACATAAATAGTATACCAGGTAGTATGTTTATTGTAATCATGATCCCAAGAGAAGGGAATATACCTGGGCATAACTCCGTACAAGGTGTGTATTGATGAAACAAATAACGTTAATTACCTACCTTACCTTAAGATTTCCCATCAAATCGAGGAGGTCCCCACTTTCGCTGCCAAACTGCCCAATGGAACCATGGGAAGGGACTCTTTTCCTCCGCCAAACCTCACCTCACCTCCCGCCTTAACACTTTACTGTTCCTACTAATGTCTGGACACCTCCACGGACACTAAACCGTGACGATTTCTCCTCCTCCTCTTGTCCTCCCTCTCCTCCACTGCCGTCGCCTCTCTTCCGTTGACCCTGGCAGATGTGCTTTGTTTCTATTGTTCTTTTTTATTATTCTTATTCTCAATCACCAGTTTGTGGTTCGGGATTCCACCCCATCTTCATTTTCTCCTTCTCCCCCTCATTTCGACCATTTTCTTCCCAAGCTTCTTTATTTACCTCTTTGCTCCCTTGATTATTGTGGTCCCGTGACCAATTTCTTTTCTTGCGATCTTTTTCTTCCTTCCCCTCTAACATTCTCCCCCGCCTCTCTTCGTCCCCCCGACAAGGTCGTTCTCTGTTCGCGCAGGCGGTGTGTGCGTGTGTCTATCTTTCTACGGCTTTACGTCGTGCGAAGTTCCACGGCGTGAGCTTCATTCGATTTTTGACCACCACTTCAAATGGCTTCTGTCAACTCCTTGCCGGCTGCCAATAGTGCATCCGGCAATACTGTCAATGCGTCTTCACAGAACTCGGGTTCCAGGCCCTCATTGAGATCCAGCGCTAACTCTAAGGCGGATGGGGGTCGCCGTCAGACAGGCAGTCCGCTAGATGGAGGTCAGAGGTATGTTGTGTTGTATAGTTGCATTGTCCGATTATTTCGTGTCCAAGCCAATCCATCGGTCTTTGGTTTCTGTTACTCTTGTTTCACCGCTTTGTCACCATGCGAGAGCGCCGTTGAGCGTCTCCTTACCCATCCTGGTCTTTTTCCAACTCGCACAATTATAACTCGACAAATGACTTTTGCTTCTGCACCCTATTCTTCTCTTCTATATTCATGTTACCGATGGCTATGCTTGTCACGGCACGGAGACCAAAGTATTTGGATTTAATGCCTTTTGCAGCTTCGTCTTGTGATACATTGACTAACGATTCTTCTCCAGGCGCAGTAACTCCCAGAAGGCATGGACCCAAGGCACGAACCCGATTACTCAGAGGTCTTCGTATTCGCAACAGAACGGAAATATGGCTCAGAAACAGAATGCTGCCCCTAAGCCAACATCGAAAGAGTCGAACACACCCGATAATCATGCCCATGACCGTCTTGTTTTCTTGGTCACCAGCTTTATTGTAAGCTCATCCACCCTCAATCCCACACAGGACGGAGCACTTATACTTCTTAGGGTTTGGCCGCTACCATCACCACGAAAAATGGCGAGAAGTACACCGGAATATTCTCTTCGTCCTCCCTTGAGCCCAGCGACTCATCCTTTGTCCTGAAGATGGTACAGCGCCCAACAAAGCAAGAGCAAAACCGGGCGAATGGCGTAAGCGATGCTACAAGTCCGTTCCTCGGATCTGCACCGGATCACAGTATGTCGTTCGATATAAAGGATGTGGTGGAAATATCCGTCCCCAACGTTTCTACATCCGATGTTACAGCGAAAGGAGCCAATGGTAAAGCTTGTCCACATTTACTTTCTTCACCTAATAGTGTTTCTTGGTCGCTAACGCTCTCTAGGTGCCTCTACGGGCTTTCGAACCGATGTCGACATTTCTGGTAACTTGGCGATGCGCGAGCGAACCTTGAAGCGCTGGGAACCATCAGCAGAGACCGAGGTGGATTTGTCCCTGGAAACTGCGAAAACTCCAGCCGGCTGGGATCAGTTCGAGGCCAACGCACGGTTGTTTGGAGCCACTAGTAGTTATGACGAGAATCTCTACACTACCCGGATCGACCGTTCCGATCCGACTTACAAGCAGAAGGAAGCAGAAGCCGCTCGTATTGCACGTGAAATCGAGAACACCGACGTTGACAATGCGCATATGAGGGAAGAACGAGGGTTAACTGTTCCAGGGGATGGCGGTGACGAGGAAGACAAATACAGTGGTGTCCGACGTGACGAGAGAAACTTCCCACCCCTTGTCTCTGGGCAGCCAAACAAATATACACCGCCGGCTCGTCGGGCTGCCGCTCAAGCTGCCGCAACCCCAAGTTCCTCCGCCAGCACTGTGAAACAGGTACCCAAGGACACAACGCCTTCTACAGCACCACCACCTAAAGATAGCACCACACCGCAACCGGCACCTTCGGCTACAGCTGCCAGCGCTGCTCCTGACGCAGACAAGTCTGCCTCGGCGAAGCCTCCATCAGTCACCAGCGCTGTACCGAAACGGCCTGGTACGGAAAATGCTACGGCCAATGTAGAAGCTGAAGTGCTAGATCACTTCCGTCAGTTCGCCAACAGCGAGAAACAGAAAATGCAGGAACGCCGCCGTAACCAGGCGTCCTATGATCGCACGATCAAACTCAATGAACTGATGAAATTTTCGAAGAACTTCAAGCTCGCCACGCCAGTCCCCAAGGATCTGGTACCTATCCTCGCCAAGGACCCTCATAAGCAGGAAGAAATCATCCAGCGAGCTCAGCTGCAGGCTGAGGAGAAAACATCAACCAAGACCTCTCCGACGCCTTCTGAGCAGAAACAAACACCTCGTGCCCCTGTCTCGGCTCGCCCTGACAGCGGAACAACGCCAGCGGCGACACCGTCCGATCGCCCGGCCTATCCTCGTGGTCGCCAGGTGTATCCTCCTACCGGTCCGCACGCAGGTTCTGGTGCGCGAACCCAGCACCAGGCAATGAACCCACCTCGTCAAACCACTGGAATGCTCGGGCACCGCCTGGCCGATAATCTTCAGCAGCGGAAAGGCGCAGCAATGGGGACCGTTCCTGCGCCTTTGCCTATTCAAGACGGCCGCTTACCTCCAACTGGCCCCGCTGGCGACCAGTCCGGTGTAACCAGCCCAAGCAAAGTGCAAACGCCAACGTCTTCTGCATCCACAAAGTTCAATGTGAGAGCCCTGGAGTTCAAGCCCAACCCAGCCGCAAGCACATTCACTCCAGGTGCTTCATCCAACACATCACCTTTTGTCGGAGGTCGTTCTGTTTCTCGTGCCACTAGCCCATCTGCATTCTTCGGTGCTAAGAAGCCACGGCCCGTCACCGAGCGCCCGTCTCTCAAGAACCAGTTCAACCCTATTAAACGAATGAAGAAGGAGAGCGCGGAGCAGACCGAGAAGGATTATACTTTCAACGGAGGAATTCCGCCAGCATATAAAACCCTTCCCACCTGGGACGTGGCTACTGGCAATGAAGAGAAGACCTATCTGCAGATGTTCAAGCCTCCTGTTGCTGTTCCAGCCATCTCTCCCCAGAACCGCTCAGCATCTAATCCCCAGGCGCCTCATCAACCCCACATGCCCTTCCAGTTCCCCCAAACAACACCCGGTATGCCTCCTGTTTCTGGTCCCCCACATGGGCCTCATCTGCATCCCCAGCACCACGCATCTGGTCCACCTCACTTTGATGACCCTCACCGGATGCAAATGTCAGCGTCAACTTCTCAGGTCTTCCCCTCTCCTAGACTTCAACATGGGTATCCTTCTCCCATGGCCCCGCATGCACAGCTAGCATTCGGACAGCCTATGCCACAATTCTACGTCAACCAAGGTGGCCCTCAGCCTGGTCATATGAGGCCCTACCCGGGTGCTCCTCAGTTCATGAACCCGCAGGCCAACATGGGTGCCCCCATGATGGTCCAACAACCTTCCAGCGGTCCATACATGGGTGTCCCTCAGGGCATGGCCCCTTACACGCCTCAGATGCAGATGTATTCCCCGAACCCGGGCCACGCCTACCCGCAGCATGCGCCCCCTCAGCCGCACAGTGGCTTTCCGAGCCCCAGCCGCGGCGCCCCGATGATGATGCACCAAAACTCCCAACAGGGCCAGCCGCCACAGCCAGTCATGTTCATGTCGCCGGGGCAGCATGGACAGCCTGTCTATGCAGCTCAGCAGCCAGGTCACAGTATGTTGCAACCAATGAAGCGACCCACTGCCGATTGCTGACCGTTCCCAGTGCCTCCCGTTCGGGGTAACTATCCACAACAGCAGCCGCCCTTCCAATCTAGCCCGCATCAGGTGCATCACTATCCCCCTCATCAGCATCGTACCCCGAGCAGCGGCTATAACCAGATACCCCAAATGCCACCCCAGATACCTGCTCAAGCACCACCGGCCGCAGCGTCGGCTCCTCAGCCAGCAGACGCTGCAGATGAGGTGAAATGAATCTGCATTATGGATAGTGGGCGAGACACCATATCCTCCCTAGCTGAGCAATCTAAGGATATAACTATTACACCTCGTGAATAGGCGTACCAGCTACGCTTGCGTGTGCACATAGCATTCGTTCAGCGTTGACAACCTCACTATCTCGCAACACCCAAGCCCTCAATATGTTTCTGCAAGACCTCTCTCTACCTTGGATTTTTGCTCTCACGCTACCCTTTTTGCATCCAGAGCGTACAATACTTCTGGTGAGCAGGTACTGTCATTTGTACTGGTGAGTATTCCCGGTATCTTTTCGGTATACGTTAGATTGTATAGAACTTGTACTGATGAACCAAGGCGATTACGTGTCATGTATCAACTACGTTCAGCGGGTAAGGTATATGATAGGCTTGAGGATGTATATGCTGAAATATGAGATCCACCTGTCGACAGTTGCAGGTCTTGATGGACTTGTGACAACGTCTACCTCGCCACCACCTATACTATACGTCTTGGGAAAATCTGTGGAGCAGCCGCGAGATGAGCTCAGCCAATATTACATCCCATGCCCGTGCGAAACACATCGCTGGAATCGGTATATGCCAACCATGTTTGGGAAATTTTTTATTTGTCATATTTATCTTGCTTTTTTCGTTTCCATTTTCTATTTATTTCTCGTATTTTACACTGCTTGTAGCGAGGGGTTGTGCAGGAAGCTCAAGACGTGCATGGAGATGTGCCAGTCAATAACTGTGTTTGCTTCTCATAGCTTCCGTGCCAGAGGGTACCGACATGGCACTCTACATGCTCTGTTGTTGTGTTTGACTTGTTGCAGCCTAAGTGCTGAAACGGCACGAGAGGTGCAGGCTATGCATGGATGAATGATAATCAGTGATTAAACGGAAGGTCGGGAATGATAATCCATGAATACCATGTCCTAGTCCATGTAAAACTGAGGTTTCGGATGTGTAGCTGTTGCTGCTGTCAAATAATGGATGATAGAAGTCTATTGCACCAGGTTCAAGTTAGTAACGAAGCCTCAGAAAAGAGTGTGTAGTGAACTGGGGCACGGATGGTAAATCTCCTCAGGTCTTTTCAGTTTATATTTGGTCATCATCCAACCAAGACAGCGTCACAACCGCGGTACTTTCACCTCATCCAGCTCAAAGGCAAGGAGCCCATCATACGGCCACAAATTCCACACCGCCATACCGTAGCCAAAGCCATGCCTCATTTTCGATCGAATCCCCCACCGCATCTCCTCCGTTCCCATCAGCAGTTACTCCCACGAAAACCCAAGCATCCACCCCCACTTGTTTGCCGCAGCCATTAGTTTCTGAATTCCTCATGGAGACAAAGCGGACCAGAAACCCCAAATTGCGGCTTGCGAACTATCCTCTTTGCTGTACACACGTCTTTCCAGGGTATGCAATGCCGTGAGTCTTGCGACTATGACCATTTGCCTTTTACCGAAGCATGTGCCTGCATCTGATTGATAGGGAACAAAGAGGATGAATGATAAGATCTTCTCGAGAATGACGTACGGCTGGCTGACAATGTGGGAGGGATTTTGTGTTCGTCTGATGGCACACCTTGACGGCGAATAAGGAGTCCCTTCGGCTGGTGCACGACGTCCCTCTTGGTTTTGCGGTCTGACCTTTTACCAGTGGATCATCACTGGAGATTTGGTGGGCTGCGAAAGGGGAAGATAGAAAGCTCACTCACTTATTTTGTGGTGCGGTGAAATTAGTTTTCTAAAGTTATTGTAGGTTAGTTCGTGTAAAGAGTTAGTGTCGTGACGATCTGCCTGGTACTTTGATTCATTTTTGCACTATTTCGGCGGGTGGTAACGTTGACGCGCATGGTAGAATAGAATCGGAGAAAAAGGAGATGGAGCAACAGCTGTGATGATATTCGAAAGCTAGATGCCACTAAACCGCATTGGGGGTGGGGTACCGCTGGCCTACGCCAAGCCTAAGGCCATCATTTAGTTGTGATTAGTTTCCGTGATTCAATGCCACTGACAATCCCCTTGTAAGCAGCGCAGGCTGTTGGATCGGGACCAAGTTGCTTGTACCAGGATTTCGTCAACGGTACAGCCAATTCAGAAGCAATCGAGCGGTTTCCACCATACTCGCCCTTCTCTAAACTCCAACTTCCGCCGGGCTATTGTCGTCAGAAGTCGGAGTAATCCGCGGCCGAGAAACGAACAACTATGGATTTCCTCAAATCCGCCGTCGCATCTGCAATCGCGAAAGGAAGCTCCTTCCCCTACTCGCTCGGTGACAGAGTCGATATTTCTGATTCGATATGGACGCTTCATAATGCTACGAAACGGGTATGAAAGCTAGGAGGCTGTTGCCGGTTTATTGGATGTGATCGCGGGGCTAATGAGGCGCTATCTGGGTTGGATGCATAGGATGACGGCTCGGCATGCAGTGTTTTCACATTCGATATTGCTTCTAATAAGTCTCGTCTACCCCTGGCGAAGAACGCGGTGCGGAAATCACGAACGTTACGACATCCTGGTGTTATTAAAGTCTTGGATACTATCGAGGTACTGGATCGTTTGGTGGTTTTAGATGCTGGGTGATGTCCTGGGTCACCCAGCCGTGGACGCGCATCTTACTTACGATGTATAGACAGAAGCCAGCCTTTATATTATCACCGAGAGAGTCGTCCCCCTATCGTGGCATGTGAAGCGGAGGAGTTTGAGTGAGGAGACCTCTAAATGGGGACTGCATACAGTGGCGGTACGTGGCTGAATGGGTGACCGGGCTTGGGCATATCTAACTAGATTTGTTTACAGTCCACGCTTAAGTTCATAAATGAAGATGCTTCGTCTGTCCACGGAGTCGTGAGAGCTTCGTCAGTATTCACTAGTGAAAGTGGCGAGTGGAAGCTAGGGGGTTTCGATGTGTTAAGTTCAATGAATGATGAACATGCAGTTATATACGTTAGTCTCCCCTTGACAGAGCCGATCAGACGGGGATGTGGGTTAACGACCGACAGACATCTGCCAGCCTTGTACCGGACGCAGCTCGGTATACACCTCCAGAGGTTGTCAAAGGCGGATGGGATACTATCAAGCGCCACCCACTAACGGCTGTCGATGCCTATGGACTTGGCATCCTAATCTATGAAGTCTTCAATGGTGGCTTCATGGGAGGAGACCAGGTGGGCAGAACAACGAATATCCCACCAACTATGCAAGCAAGCTACAAGCGTCTTTGCACGGCGAACCCCAAGCTGCGACTCAGTCCGGGACACTTTGTGGAACAGGGAAAGAAGCATGGCGGCTTCTTCCAGACACCATTGATCAGGTTGACAGACGATATAGAGAGCCTGGGCCTCAAGAATGATGCCGAGCGGGAAGAGTTCATCAAGTAGGTTACTCCTCACATTCCCTTTGCTGACAAGTATATTGTAAAGGTTCAAAGTACTGATTGTCTTAGTGAGCTTGATGGACTTACCGAGGACTTCCCCGAAGAATTCTTCAAAATGAAAGTGCTTCCAGAGCTGTTGAAATCTGTTGAATTCGGTGGAGGCGGTCCCAAGGTTCTAGGTGCCATAATCAAGATTGGGTCCAAATTATCATCAGAGGAATTCAATTCAAGACTGACACCTGTCATTGTGCGCCTGTTTGCCAATCCTGACCGAGCGCTACGGGTTTGTCTGTTGGACCATTTACCATTGATGATTGACAATCTTCCACAAAAGATTGTAAATGACAAAATCTTCCCGCAGATGGTTCGTTGTGTTATTGAGTCCTCGTGTTCTTCCATTACTGACAATTGGTTTCCATTCAGACTTCTGGGTTCACTGACATTGCACCCGTTGTTCGAGAACAAACCGTTAAAGCCGTCCTGGCGGTCATTGACAAATTGAGTGATCGGACTATCAATGGAGACCTGTTGAAATTCCTGGCTCGGACTGCAAATGACGAGCAACCAGGGATTCGTACAAACACTACTATATGCTTGGGGAAAATCGCGAAAAACTTAGGACAAAGCGTATGCCGCACCACGCCCCTGAAACAAGCCAATGCTAACCGCGGGTATAGTCCAGATCCAAGGTTCTTATTGCTGCATTTTCAAGATCGCTACGCGATCCGTTTGTACATGCCCGTAATGCGGGCTTGTTGTCGTTGGCTGCCACTATGGAATTCTTTACCGAGGAGGATTGCGCCACGAAAGTTCTTCCCGCCATATGCCCTTCTCTCCTTGACAAGGAAAAGTAAGGGGTTCTTTGTCTCGCCGCTATCTCTATGCTTCTAACATGCGAATAGGATGATCCGGGATCAGGCGAACAAGACGCTCGACGTTTATCTCCAACGGATACGTAAATTCGGCAGCACTATGCCGGAAACTGTGCTGTCTCCTTCCACCAGCTCAGACGCTCCCAAGGACGATGCTCGTATTGGAACGTCCAATGATAAGTCCTGGGCAGGCTGGGCGATCTCCTCATTTACAAACAAGCTTACCGCGGCGAATGGGGTGATTGAGCCATCTGCGAATGGCGCTAAGCCGGTCGAAGCCGAGCCAGCCCGCTCCGCATCCGTGCCACGTCCGTCGAAACCGTCGCCCTCGGCGCAGCTTGATTTGCCAAAGGTGGCTCCACGTCCTGCAGCACAGCCCCTAGGCCACCGCTCAATGACAGAGCAGGTCGTTCCGATCACCAATGAAGTCGATGAACCGGATGACGTGTACGACGCATGGGGTGCCATGGACGATGAAGACGGGGAAAAGGCAGATGATCTATTCAGCCCTGCCGCAACCACAGTTTCCTCCACTGTTTCTGCACCGGCGTCCAAGCCTGCCCCTGTGCCCTACGACGATGGAGGCGAGCCGGACTTCGCCGGTTGGCTTGCGGCACAGTCCAAGGCAAAGAAAACTCTACCCAAGGGCTTGAGCAAGACTACCTCCGCGGCATCCTCGGCTCGGAGCGCCAGTCGCAATAGTACGACTAAGCCCAAGACGGTGGCTCCAGTCAAAAAGATTGAAACCAAACCCAAAGAGGAGGACCTAGACGATTGGGGGGATGCTTGGGATTGAGTTTCTTTCTTTTTGTTTCTCTATTTTTCCCTCTAGAACTCAAAGTACGGGGTTTTGGTAAAATCGCAACGGGCGTTAGAATTTAGATACCATGCACATAATTGAATGATGAATTAAGATTAATATTTGCATCGAATCCATGGAATGTTCGATAAGTCAGCCTTATCGATGCCGTCAAGCCAATCACATGCCGGCCCGCCGACCCCGTGATCGCAGGTGACCATCCGCCGCCTTACGAGAAGCTTCACTTTATCTTATTGTTGTCTTGCCTGACTGTCATCTTTCCCGGCGTTGATACCTTCTTGTGGAGTGCTTTTGGACCTTGGTTATTCTGCTAAATCTCATTCCCGCCATTCCTTTCGGATCGACTCGTATTTGAAATACCGATTGTCCCACTTGAAGCGCTAGATAATCTTGCTGCCTGCCTTCCCAGCGTCAGCGGCTGTGTCCGGTTTCTAGAAGGCTGCAGGTTATCTAATCGTTTATGCGCGATGGATCACCGTTGACGAGCCTAAAGGTCACTTGAGTTCATTGAAATCAATCCCGACTTCCTGCCATTTTGTTCAGATATCCGTGATGGACCATGAAGAGGAGGCACCTCCGCCATATTCCGCCGTCGATCCGCTGACTCGAAATGCCATTGCATCGGCCGAAGTAAATCGGGTCATACTCCGTCTCCGAGGGGGAGATGTCTCACTTGGTGATGCTGCCTCAAGCGATAGCTCCAGTTCCGTCGTACTTGCCTCCTCTCCGCCTACGCCCGCCAACTTCACTTCCGCCACCGCTTACTTCGTTGAACGCCCGGTCCCTACCATTGACAATGAACGGCCGATCCTCGAGCACCACCTAACCATCTACCCGCGGAGTCAGTCCAAGGACTTTCCTCGTCGCCCTCGTTGCTGGGGTGCACGCACTGAGCACATCATCCAGCAGGACTGGGACATGTTCTTGCGATATCTGTTTCCTCCCCATCTCGGCCTCGCTTCCTCCTCCGATCAACTACCTCCTCAGGTTAGGGCTCAGATCCAACGAGATCGCAAAGACCGCCCACAAGAGA
The DNA here is from genome assembly GCF_001204775.2 of Aspergillus nomiae NRRL 13137. NCBI lineage: Eukaryota > Fungi > Ascomycota > Eurotiomycetes > Eurotiales > Aspergillaceae > Aspergillus > Aspergillus nomiae. The sequence goes on along the minus strand of NW_015378116.1, from coordinate 76,995 downwards.
CAGACGAGCAGCGTCGGATGCGAATATCGGCTGTGATCACTGAATGGAACCAATACTTCTTCGAACCCCGCGCAACTTGCATCACGTTTTCCTACATCACCGACGCACAAAATGCACCGGCATCTCCTCTTTGTCCTAGATGCTACCCTGCTGCCACCCGGGTCTCGCAGGAGAATCGGACAGCGGTGACGGTGCGGCCTACTCCATCTTTAACTCCGAGACAACCCATGTCCCCGCTATCACCTCCAGCAAGCAATCGCCACTCTCCTGCGCCTTACGCATACCCGAGTCCACAGCATCCGCCACTGCCTCCTACTCCACATACACCTTACGGTGCTCCTCAATACTATCATCCTCCACCTCCTCACCATGCTACATACCCTTATTCTCCCCAACCACATATAGCCTATCAACACAACGCTTCTTGGAACTGGAATGCTCGGCCTTGGCCCCCTCCGCAGCAAAACTCGAGTTCTAAAAGTGGACCACTGGGCTGGATATCGTCGCTCGCTTCCCAGGCCCAGAAGTATGGAGATCAGATCAGTGCGCAAGCCTCACATTATGGCCGACAGGTAGAAGAGCACGCCATGGCGCATGGTCGGTGGATAGAAGAACAGGCTAGCCTCCAAGGGCGAAAGATGGAAGATGTTTTCACCGGCCTGGTCAGCCGACCCCGCAACGAATGGCCCGCCACTGATGCTCGCGGCCAGGTTTACTATCCAAACGGGTATAACTATCCTTATACGCCTGCTATCAACGCTGTCGAGCCCGTCAAACCTATTGAGCCCGCGGCCACACTACCTGTCCAACGTATCCGTAGGTTATCCACTGGTTCGGCCTCCTCTGACTCGTCATTGGAATCGATTGACTCGTTATCCACCACCTCGGAGCTGAGCACATCCGATCTGGCTACGGTTCGGGCGCAGCTCTTGTCGCTCGAAGACCACCATGACCGGGATTTGCATGAAGCTGCGGTAGGGCTGCGACGGCAGCTCACCGTTTTGCAGGAGTCTCGCCGTCGGGACCGGCTCGCCGGACGCAATTGGCGGCAGGGGTGGGGCCAGTACCCACAACAGCATGGCTACGGACGCGGCTGGGGTGGACGATGGGAATCGCCACAGCAACATGAACAAAGTGCCGCTGAGAAACGGGCCCTGAAAGAGGAGACGCGGGCCACGCGGAAGGCCTTCCGGGATGTACTGCGGCGAGCAAGGGAGGAGCACAAGGAGCAGCGACGGATCAAGCGCAACCGACGCGTCGGGAACGGTCTCGCCAGATCGAAGGTCCTCCGCCGGAGTCCAGTCTCGAGCAACAGGTGCAGAATCTGGACCTCGACCATAACCGCGAGAGCCAATCGACGGTCCAATCTTTCACATCCATCCCTTCGCCAGCACGGTCCGTTGCCGAGATTAGCGTGATCAGTACCCCTAGCACTGTGTCTTCACATCATCTTCTGGAAGATGAGCCGCCAAGTAGTGGCAAAGAAAACCAAAAACAGGCCGATACGGGCAAACAAAGCCCGAAGGAAGCGGAGAAGATCAAACGCAAGGAGGTGCCGGGGCTAGAAGAGAAAGGCAAAAAGTCTGGTTGACCGCGAGCTTTGCAACATTTGAGGTTTTGAGCAATTGCATGGAATCTGTTATTTAGGGGTTATGGTACATGAGGAACGGTGTTTCGGTGGAGTAACTACTGCATTTCTTGGATGTGTTCATGGGTAATAGTGCCAGTGGCATGTCGAGTCTTTCATCTTTGTGATCTACATGTTTTCGAAGTTTTTGTTTAGCCGTAAGTTAGCATGATACTGGCGCTTAATGAGACATGAACTGCATCACACCACTCTGCATTTGCAGGCAGTGTTACATATACATCTTTCATTCCACGGCAAGTAGACCTCCAGACAATCAACATCCGGCAGCCAGTAAACCCGATCTATACCACCCTAGCATGAATAATAATATCACGGGAGAAAGAAAGAAAGAAAAAGAGAGGAGAAAACCCCCCTTAAGCCTGAGTCTGCGACTCATTCTTCTCCACCAAATCTCCCACGCCCAATCCGCGTCCAACCCGCACCTTCACCATCTTCTCCTTCTCCTTCTCCGTCCCCAATTCACCGACTTCCTCGCCTTCGTCGGCGTCTTTGCCCTCCTTCTCCGCCCGCAGACGATCCTTCCGCTCGATCTCCGCCCAGTCCATCCACATATCCGTCAGATCCATGCGCATGGCATATGCATCCTCGCCGTCGGCATAGTACTTGCTCTCGACAGTCTCGACCTTGAACCCGAGGGTATCGCGGTATAGGCGCAGGGCAGCGGTGTTGCTAACACGCACATGGAGCGAGACATAATGAGCGCGGTGCGATTCCGCCATAGCCCGTTCTACAAAAAAAATAACTCGTTAGCCCCTCACCAAACTTGCCCCCAACATTCAAGAAAACCAAAGCAGGGCCCTAAAGGAAACTCGAAAGTGAAGGTAAGGGAAGGAAAAACATACGAGACATCCTCATCAAGCGCTCGGCAATGCCCAACCGTCGATGCGTCCTCATCACACTCAACGAGGTAATATGTCCATGTGCGACGCCGTCTGTCGGCTCCTCCTCCATCTTGGCCAGCACGTACCCCACTACCTTGGGGTATTGCTCGGCGGCGGTGGTGGCGCCGCCGGGCGCTGTGTGTTTCGAGTACCCATTCTTGGGGCGGACGACGGCGACGAAGCTCAGTTGCGGCCAGGTGAGCGCGTGGTAGAGGTAGTATTTTAGGAAGTAGTTCTCGGGCAGGTTGGTGATGTTGCAGGTTTGGATGGAGGGGAGGAGGTCGATGTAGCTTGGGTAGCTGGAGAGGGGGACTATGTCGACCATTTTTTTTCTGTCGGTCTTTGTTTTTTAGTGCGAGGGATTGGAGTGGGGGAGGTAATTGAGTGAGGGGTGAGGGGAGTTAGTTGGATTGAGTATATGTTTTTGATGTTGGTATGGTTAATTTGTCTCCGCGGGCGGTGGAGTGCTGCGGATCAGGTGGTGCGCTAACCCGGTTGGGGTGTGCCCTATCTTGATCATTTGGTGCTGAGTCTATGAGTTTGTCTTCTTGCTCGGATTTATGGCAATGGTAATTATTTAGTGGTGTTGAGTGAAAGTGAAGTTTTGGAATGAAAGTTTATCTTGTTCCTTCCTATATGCGCTACTGCAGGTCGTTTCTCGTTAAATATGTAGTAAACAGGCTGTCGTATCTCGTAACTCCCAGCCAAATCTTCTATACAACTAAATATATATATCAAGCGATTCAAAACAGAGAGATGAGGAATTGGATCCCGCCGATCAGGAGTGCGGTGGCCATGACGCTCTGCGGCGTCAGGCTCATGCCGGCGCTGGCCATGCCGCAGCACTTTCCGTTGTACGTCACATTGTTCATCTGCGCCGCGACCTCGAATACCGTGCCGTTGACGGGGCCGTAGTTGTAGTAATCGACCAAAAGGAAGTTCGGGGGACGATCCCAGATTTCTAAATGCTGTTAGACCCATCGCGGATCGACACAAGGGAAGAGAAAACTCACTGGTACAATTGCTCGCCATCAGGCCCAGACTGCCAAACCCGGTCACGTTGTTCGTCTCGTTCAAGAGCGCCGTGTTCGGGATGAGCAGGCTGAGACCCAGCACGTCCATCTGGAGGTTGAGATTGTGGTTCGCCATATACATCCGGTTCCTGGCGTCCGGCGCCGCCAGATCCGGGGGACGCTGGACGTCACAGGGAAAGTCTCGATCCGTTGGAGAGAACGGCGTCTCCCACACCTGAGAAAACTCGTCCATGAGCCATGGATACGCCGTCTGGTTGGCCTGATAGTCTAGGAACATGACCGCACGCTTGCCGGACATGATCATGCTGGACAGCGTCGGCCAGTCGTCCAAGGCCATCGGAATCTTTCTGGGCGTATACACCAAATCCATCAGACCGGAGTTCTGGACGGGGCCGGTGAAATTGCCCGGATCGACGTAGTCCGAGTTGCCCATCAAAATGGTGACCACGTCGTACGGGTGAGCTTTCATCCACTTGGTCACCTTTGTAAGATAGGCCTCGAGGGTCCCGACGTCGAGCAGCTCGCAGCTGCTATGGCATAGGCGCATCGTGTTATTGACGAGATGGGTCTGGAATTGTACTATTCGAACATCAGTCGGCTACGCCCCCGCTTCACACTCTGACCGTCCACTTACACATTCGAATTCCATCGTCCAACTGGGCCTCGACGTCCAACGCTTGATTGGCGGCGACACTGCCTGGTTGCACAAAGGGACTGTTGTGGGCCGCAACCACGGTGATGTTGGAATAGTTCCGCGCACAGAATTCAGGGTATCCGTTACAGGGCTGGGTGTTGACCACCGGGGATTCCGAGGCGGATGCGGAGGCCGTCATGGTGGCATTGGCGGTGCCGTTGAGGGTCTGGGTGCCGCCCAGCACCGTCACCGAATTAGAGGTGGAGGTGGTCGTATTGGAGCTATTCGACGCCGTTGTCACCATCGCGTCGGAACCTGTGAGGGTGTGCGAGCCGATGACGGTACCATGGCCGGTGCTTAGAGTGATGGTCGAGGTGATCGATTGATAGGTGCCGGTCGGAGTGGCGGCATCACTGACTTTCTCGGTGATGGTCCCTTCCAGCGTGAACATCCCCTTCCCCGTAGACGTGTCGGTCGAACTCGAGGACTCATCTGCCGCGAGAATGCCAGCTGCCGCCAACAGCGGTAGTAACCGGATCATCACCCGCATGATGCCGGTTGAGCAGAAAAGATCACCGAGGGATTCTCTAATCGTATAATAATTCTGTATGTGTACGTATATATCTGTGTATAAATGTAACTATGAAGGGAAAGAAAAAGAGAATCGATACGATGCGGAAGGATATGAGTATAGGAAAAGGAGAAGTAAAGAAAGTGGAACGATGGAGAAAATGTTGACGGTCGATGCGGAGTTTCGCACCTGAGGCAGTCCCTGAATGTTATGAGCTGGTTCGGTATTGTGTATTGTTCAGCGTTACTATGGGTATGTTCGGTACCAGGGCCAGCAAGCCACCCGCAACAAAAACAGACTTGAGTACCGGTAGGGCGATCGCAGGCTGCAAGAAAACGTCTTGGCTGGTCTGGACTAATAGGAATGGAGACACTATATTAATATCAAACTAAAAACTCCACAGTGGGCCAGCACGCTACGATGACGTTGCGGCGGTGCAGTGGCCCAATTAACGCCAGGGGTTGGCGTGGGAAACGCAGAGAGTCCAGACAACTCACGCTCGACAAAATTTTGGCTCAAGTGAAACACGTAATATCCACCAACTGCGCCTCTATTTTTATTCAGTTGGACTGTTCCGCAGTATACAGTACGGTATTTCATCTCCTTTGATTTGTTTTGTTTGGTTCTTTGGTATTGTCTTAGCTCAAAGTCAATGTCTCCGTCATGAAATCCTGTAGGTAATCTAGATTCCAATACGGGTATTGATACTCGCCGTGGCCGTGAAATTTCTTGCGATCAACGGCACTATTCAAGGATCAACCGCTTATCAGGATCTCGCCTCGAGCCTAGTGGGACTGGGAAGGGAAAAGAATGACAGGATTGACTACCGCCGAGAAGGCGATCGTTACCCCTTAGCCAGCGGGTCCCAGAATCCAGACCCGCCAGCAGGGACTCCCAGCTGTCCCAGACTGCAAAGCACTTACGACCGCATTACGCCGCCGCCGATCTTGCGCAGATTTTCCCTGGACAACCCAACTTTCGACGATCGCCTAAGGTTCAATTGAAGGAGTTCCCGTTCGATCGTCGCTTCCCTGGCTCCATTTCTCGTATTTCGCTTGTGCATCTCCTCCTGCCTTCATATTTTCTCTCCAGCCCTATCTGTGCTTTGTATAACACCCTGTATAGACCGTCGGCCGTGGTTTGTTTTCGTGGATGGTCTCGTTATACAGTCGTCCCTCTCTACGTCATCGTCAACACCATTCCAACTGACAATCCTATATGAATTTGAGATCTATCAATCAATCAATCGTTTGTCTTTCTACCAGCCCTACGACAACTGGGCCCGTCGCACGTTGCTGAGCCCATGGCGAACCTCCCATTCTTCCGGAAAGCTCCTCAACGGCCGGAGTACGGCCGCAGTCGCTCCAAAGTCCTCTGGCACCGTCTACTACGCTCCTTTCTCTACCTCATCGCATGGATCTTCCTGATCCTGGTCGTCATTGGCAATGTCTCCAACAAACCCGTCCTCCGCCAAACGTGGTTCCTCAAGATTGACCTCTCCAACATCATCCCACTCTCCGTCCCCAATGCCGTCCTGATCAACAGTATTGCTCGTTCTATCGGTCTCCATGATTTCTACACCGTCGGTCTGTGGAATTTCTGTGAGGGATACAATGATAGCGGCATCACCAAATGCTCCAAACCGGAGACCCTCTACTGGTTCAATCCGGTCGAAATCATCATGTCCGAACTGCTCTCCGGAGCCACCAGTACGTTTCGGACCCCCCGTGCAGGCCAGACAGATCACCACTAACCAAGTCCAGTTGCCCTCCCCGGAGACATCACCGACGCGCTCAAGATCGCCCGAATTGCCTCCCACTGGATGTTCGCCCTCTTCATCCTGTCCACCGTCTTGACCTTCATCATGATCTTTCTCTCCCCCCTGGCTACGTCGTCGCGACCCCCGCAGTCGATCTCATCGGACCCCAACGTTAACGCCGCTCACCCGGCCCACCGTCGCCGCACATTCGTCTTCCTCCGCGCCTTCCCTTTCTTCCTTCTGACCTTCTTCACGGCCCTCTTTACCATTGTCGCCTCCGTCGTCGCCACCGTCATGTTCATCATCTTCAAGAACGTGTTCACCTCGGCGGATTACGACCTGAATATTGAGGCGGAGCTGGGCACCCGCATGCTGGCCTTCATGTGGATTGCGAGCGCCTGCAACCTGCTGTCGTTCATTCTGCAGCTGGGCTCCTGCTGTGCGGCTTGTTGCGGGGGCCGGAAGGCCCGGAAGGCGCTGAAGAACGGCGGTGCGAATGGAGTGTCGATGCGCGAGAAGGATGCTCATAGTCCCGCAACGACCACCGCTACCGAGTGAGCTTGGTTGCCGTTTCGTCCAGCAAGCTCGTCTATTATAGGTTTTGGATTGGATATTATGGGACATCAAGAACATACACATACAGTAAGAGCCACATATATAAGCTGGCCATATATATCTCAACTTTTGTTTTAGAACTGGTATATAGACCGGGGTCTCTATCCGGATATTGTTTATCCCAGCTTGGCTTCAGCATTGGAGGTGCATTTGATTTGGTTAGTTACGATTGTTACGACTTGTCATGATATTATAATCTACAGGTATTTGGACTGTTCCAGATCCAGAGATGTAACTCGTAAGGACATGCCAGGCTATTCGCCGCTTCTCAGTGTCAGGATATTGTAGTTTGAGTGAGTTCAATCTTGATACAGGACGCATAGAACAAGTAGTCTAGGTAGAGCTACCCTACTCACAAATATACGCAAGGTTCATCAGTCGTTCATTACTCGAGCCACTAGTACCAGTAGAACTACAAGTTAGGCAACATTTATGAATTATATGTCACGTAATACAGATACAAATACTGTCGCCTATAGATAGGTGATCTGAATAGGTCTACTGCAAAATTAGATTAATTGTTGACGTTCGTCATTTGAGTGTAGATCTACCACAATATTCAGTTCTCTGTCGTTCAACTTAGGGCACGTCCGGATATATCCCGAAGATGATATATTTTTACCTGTAAGTGGTAGCTCGCGACAATTATAGTAGATTCAGTACTCTTATAATGAAACATGAGAAGAACAGACCTTAATAATTTGCTTAAAGAGCCTGCTGCATAGAGAAGCTAGAACTATATAAACTTCGTGTCCATGGGCTAGTTAGCCCTAGAATGCTGGGTGGATATATGAATGTTTGTTTGAACTACAGATATACTCAATCCAGGATTATGACCCTCCAGTTGACTCTTTTAATATTCCTATAGATATCATGAGTATGTAGGATTTGCATACTCATACATCCTTCAACTAAAACTCCATGCACAATATGGATTTTCATCTTAACCGTTACTTATTGTCGATTCGATAAATGTTAGGTAACCCTCCGCCCACGAAAACTCAGAGTCCTTAACCTTGGCTATGAATATCGTAGCAATGACAGAAACTACTACAGAAGCTGGTATAAACAAACACCCTCCCCGGGAAATATCCTCGGCTTGCCACCCTTTACTCCATGGAAGTCTAACTCCACATCATTCCCTGCAGACGAAACTCCCATAGCTGTTGGATAACTTCAGAAACATGTCTTTCGTTATCAAAAACATCCTGTTCACAAGAATCCGTGGCTTGTTTGCCGGTGAATAACAGGTCGATCGGGGGCCGAATTTCATCCGTAGAGACTTTTCGTCTATTAGCATCAGGAGGTTAGCATACGATTATATTGGCGCGTCATTAACAAAATTCAAGGCGAAGAGAAGAGAATGAAAAGATTTACCTACCTGACTTATTCAGCTCACCATATTGAAGCGACAATGAGGCAGGAAAGGAGGACTCGTGCTTTTTGAACCAAGACCACTACCTACCAAAAAGGATATAGGGTCCTTAGCATAATCGCTGACTATGTATCACTGTTTTTTCCCCAGGGTACAAAAGCTTTGTAACCTCTGGTTAGCTACTGTTCGTAACCTACGGAGTCATGAATGATGAGCGAGGAGGTACACACCGGCTAAGAGCCAGAAAGAAGGACCAAAAGTCTGAAGACTATGGACTTGTCTGTACTAGCAGAAGTCAAACAGCCACTGTAATAGCGAGCCCTAAAAGCGTTTCTACTGTGGATTTCCGTAGAGCGACGACACATGCATGGAATAGACCCTTCCTTATACGAGAATTCTTTGTCTTCTACTTCTGTATGTCCAGTACAGCATGGTTGATGAATCCCCCCTGGTTTATTATTGATGGAAACTAGCATAACAGACCATTGTCCTTTGAATGCCTGTCAGGTCTTTCCTATATAGTCCGGTGTCTATTATTATCAACAATCTACATATACACAAAAAGACGGAAGGGTGCGTCTTGGTTTAACAGATATTTACAACATCAGCATACTGTACATATCCACATACCTACTCCATATCACCTTTATTCTTCTGCGATTCCTGCTTTCAGAACCTAAAAGCATTCCTAGAAGAGTGGAACAACGTACCATCAACCATGAACAGCACAACAACCAGACCGAAAACACCAAGACCAGCCAGTCCAGCCATCCGCGAACTCTGGATGCAACAAATCGGGCAAAGTCTCTCCGCGAACAGCCCAACCAAGCGAACAAAAGCGATTGAACTCGACGAAAGCTGCCCAGAAGCCAGACATCGGTTTCTCACGGCCTACAAGCGCAAGAAGATAAGGGAGGAGAGCGGGCTGCGCTACGGAGAGCATTCTCCTGACGATATCACGCCACGTATTGGGGGATCGCTGTACGAAGATGCTAAGCTATACAGAATGGGCCTGAGGCAAGATGTTGAGATATATGAGGAGCTGTATGGGATATCGCCTTTTAATGTGCCGAAGAGTAGGTGCAGATATGTAGCCAGTCCGACCGGCTAGGCTAACTGATGAGATGTAGTGCATTCGGAAACGCGGGCTTTGCTTAATGACCATGCGACAGTGTTGGCTTCAAGTGACTATACGTTTACGGCCAGGTTCCAACAAGCTTTTGAGGAGTTTGTGGCTGCTCTGAAGATGGCTAGGTTTCCGCTGTATGAATACTTTCGGTGGAACCTTAATGACGATATTGAAGATGAGTATCCAGTGCTCATGAAACTCAGGTCACGGCATTGGGCTTTGGAAAGAGCCTTTGCGAACGAGGTCAGATATGTTGGTGGCTAAGAGAAAGGCTCTAGCTACGCCTTTGTTCGTTTGATATATTGACTTTTGAGTTGGGTTGCTTCATACAGGTATTTTTTATTAAATTGCTCTTTATCTGCTAGCAAGCATTATTGTCGTGATTCGGATAGATCTATCTACTCGCTCTGCTCAACTGACCACTGCCCACATAGTAACGGTGGCTGCTACATCTACAAGATTTAGTTACAATAATAAACACAGGCAGGCTTCACAGATTAAATAAGTATGCAATATTCCCTAATCGCTATGCAAGCTTCGATTACACTGCTGGAATCTTGAAGTAATAAGAAGGGGTATCATAATCTTTAAGCTTCGGCCAGTTCCGCCTCCATCGCACGAGCTAACTCGTCATCATCATCGATGGGGTCGTCCTGGGCAGCTGAATGATCTGGAGGATCACTGTGACTCCGCTCAACTAAGGTTCTAGTATCTTGCTGGGGTCGTGGAGATTGCGAACTCAATGTACGAAAATCATGCCCCGTCTGTCCGGTCTCGAGCCAGCCATATTTCTTGTTTCGTAGGGACTGGAGCATCTCCATGCGGCGCTGGCCTCCTTCCGTAGAGGGTTCCGGGGGAGCGGGTTTGTTCGCCATCTCGTCTGTCAAATCAATCGTGACTGGGGTCGACTCGCGTTCTGCTGCTGAACTAGCAGGCTGTTGACTCCCGTGGACATCGGAGGCGCCTGGTGGTATGCACTGGGGAGGAAGAGGTTGAGAGCCTTGCCTGGCAGGCTGCATGTCTCCTGAGGGCGCCGGAGTGACAGGGTGAGAATTCGGCGTGAGAGGGTGTCCCTGGACTTGCGATGTGCGCGGAGGCTTGTATGAATCCGGAACCGGAGCAACTGCAGGCACTTGCTTCTGGACGTGGATCTCGTACAGAAGGTTGTTATAGATTGTGCCAAGGTCATGTAGCTTGTTTTTCCACTCTGTTGCCTCTCGTTTGTACTGCTCAACACGGTTCTGGTGTTGGCTGGAAACACGTCGAAGCATGGCATTCTCTTCGCGCAGCAGTTGCTCTCTGGTCTTGCCCGTCACAGGGTCTATAGTAGTCCACTCAAACCAAGCATTTTTGTACTTGTTCCGCTCGCAGGTGAGATGATATATCTTTTCCTTCAGGCTGGAGACGCGATAACTCATTCGGTCATCTGCAACTTCAATGTATTTGACGTGGAGATTTGGTGCTGACGGAAGATAACCTAGAGGTCCTCCATATTGTGGATAAGGGGACGTGTATTCCGGTTCTTGATGAATCCGTTGTAACATTTCTCGGCTAATATTAGACGCCAGATCCGAAGAGTCGAGAGAAAATCGGTCTTTAGTAAGTTGGCTGACAGAAGGCTCCTTTGATATTGAGTTTTCAAGGAGTCCAAAGAGATGTTGCTCGTTTCCGTTGCTATCTGCCGGTTCATGATTCGAAGGTTCTTGGCTAATTTGGTCGCCTTGTGCGAGAGATGGCTCAAGTTCGAAATCTGGTGGGAGCTCGTCATCAGGTATCAAAGGAACATTGAAATCTGGATCCTCGAACAGGGCATCCAACGAGTCAAAAAGTGGATTGGGTGACTGAAGTCTCTCTATTCCTGGTGTATGGGGAGCGGTTCCACCTTGTTCCGGCTGGTGAGAAGAGTCGGGAGAAGACAAGGAAGGCGTTCCACCAGGAGAAGGAACACAGTGGTCTTGTTGCGACTCGACTAGTCGTCTCTTTTCTGGTGGGCCCCAGAAATCAAGCTCTGGAAAGGCCTCGTCGCCAGCTCGTTTTCGAGACGCAAAGGCCGCATCAAGCTCGCGAAGTACAGCCTCGGAATCGAAGAGCGGGTCGTCAAACAGTGCTTGTACTGTGTCAGTTGAACCAGCGAAACCTACAGGGTCAACATCCTGAACCGGTAACTTGGACGGGCCAATACCCGCCGCCGAAGCCTTGAGCTTTTGGTCCCCGGGAAACTGGTCGTGGGTGAACGCTCCTTGTTCACTGCCGTTTGGCAAACTATGGTCTTCTTCCTGCGAGGGCACCTGAGCATCGACAGGTTGCTGTGGCTGTGACCCAGGGGGTGGTGTAAGCCCCAGATCATTCACATGCAGGTGATGTACGTAAGGGGGAGATGGAAGATCCTCGAGAGCGTAAAGCCCTTGAAGATCTGGAGGGCAGGTCTGGAGAGAGGTAGAAATACCTTCAACCACGCTTCCATCCATCGTGACAGAGATAACCCAATATAATGTAGACCAGAAAGACAGAGTGCCGCCCTATGGCTTTACACCCTTCAACAAAGCGGAGGTCTCAGACGAGGCAAGTGCGATGCGTATTGTAGACACGTCGATGGGCGCAAGGTATGTGGCGACGACACCATCAACGCAGCGACAGGGCGGAAAACGCCATGGATAATGTATGTAGGCTATGCAAATAAGTAAGAATAAGTTCCTAGTTATTCCCCTCTGATGGTCCTTTGTTGCGCTGTAGTTCGTACCTGTTGAGACACCAGAGAACCTCTAATCAGAAATTTCAATTTTCTTCCGTGGAATACCGAGTAAGCGCAAAAGGTTTGCTGGATGTCACAGGGTTTGGAACGATGCGAGCGATCTCGAAACAAATAAACGGTTGGTAACCAATATTAGTTACTTGATTGGAAGACTAGTTGCCAAGTACGACGCCTCGAGAGATGACAAGGACACGACTTTGCTGCTGCTCAACCGAAGGCGAAAATGACGCGGATGGTGGACCGGTGTCAGACCCTCTTTGACAGCCGCGAAATAATCCTCGCTGACGAAGAAAACAAAGCACAGGGCGCAGCTTTGTATCTTATCTGCACTAAGATGAAAACATGATTTAAATGGGCCTTTTTTTTAGTCGACTTTTAATCTCCCTGAGCGCTGTCCGCCTTACCCACCGCCTTCAAGACCGCTCACGTGTGCCTCGCCAAGAACGGCCAGGGATTGCGGGCAGCGAAGACCGCCGCAGCATAAGGCCGGCAGGAAGCAATTCGACTTTCATTCCGCTGATGGGGAAGGAATCGCTCAGGGCCTCCTAATATTTAATTCTCTTCTGTTCCTCATAGGTTCCCGCACCTTCAATATGAGCGTCATTCTTTGCACCGGTAAGTACAAGCTGCATTTCAGCATTGGCTTCGAGATCTTCGGTAGGCATTTCAGTGACGCTAATTGACCGCTTCGCTACCAAAGCCGGATATGACCACACCATTCGGTAAGTCAACTACTTTCCCTACGATTGCCGGTATACCCAGCGCGCTAATCCGCCATGGCAGTTTTTGGGAAGCTCTGTCTGGAATATGCTCGCGGACTATCCAGCATCCGGACTCTCAAGTAAATCGCTTATGTATCACCCCAGACAAGCGCTATCTGGCCGCCGCAGGTCATAACAATGTCAAGTTGTATGATATCAAGTCCACTAATCCCAACCCGGTTATGACCTTTGATGGCCATACGAACAACATAACTGGTGTTGCATTTCACTGCGAAGGCAAGTGGATGGTCACTAGCTCGGAAGACGGCACGGTGAAAGTGTGGGACACGCGCACCGGCAGTCTACAACGCAACTATGCCCATAAAGCCCCCGTCAATGACGTTGTTATTCACCCCAACCAGGGTGAACTCATCAGTGGTGATCGCGCTGGTATTGTCAGGGTTTGGGATCTGGGCGAGAGCGTCTGCACTCATCAGCTAATTCCCGAAGATGACGTTGCTGTACAAAGTGTCAGTGTTGCAAGCGACGGATCTTTACTCTGCGCAGGGAATAAAAAGGTATTTAATATTCATCTCTATCCCTTTTGGTGTCATATCAGGCAAACGATCCATTCACTTTGCGACTCGAGACTAATCGACTCGTCAGGGCAATGTTTACATCTGGCGCATGGTCCAAGATGCGGAATTGACTCGCATCGTCCCAATGTGTACCTTCCAGGCTCACAAAGACTACCTCACCCGCATACTTCTCTCCCCCGACGTCAAGCATCTCGCCACATGCTCAGCAGACCACACAGCCAAGGTCTGGAACCTCGATCTCGACTATCCCCCGGCCAAGACAGCCGCCGCGCAAGCCAAGGCCAATGGCAAAGCCATCACCTCGGAACCTACAGAGACCCCTTCGTCCCCACCTCCTTCAGACAGCCTAGTGAACACCCCAAGCAGCGAGCAAGGCAGAGCCGACTTTATTAACCCATTCAGCTTCATCAACGGAACCCCGCCGCCCACCAACGAGCCCCAGCAGACCTTCCCCGTACAACCCGATGGCCCCCCAGTAGATCCGAATACCAACACCCTTTACCTGGAGACCACCCTAGCCAATCACCAGCGATGGGTGTGGGACTGTGCTTTCTCCGCGGATTCAGCCTATTTAGTCACCGTTTCGAGTGACCACTACGCTCGTCTATGGGAGTTGGCTTCGGGCCAGGTTATCCGTCAGTACAGTGGGCATCACCGCGGGGCGGTGTGCGTTGCTCTGAACGATTATTCCGAGCCTCGGTGAGAGGTCCGGAGGTACGCACCGTTATTGTCCGTTGTCAGTTAGTCTTCTTCATGGTTAGCATGGCGCCTGGGATTGGGTGAAGCATGGAGGCATGTTGCCTTCTGCATTGGAGTTCAGGCTTGTTTGTTCCCACTTGTATTGTTTTGGATGTCTACGAGTCTATGGCATGCTCACGTATGTGGTATATCCAATCCGAAATAAAGAATATACGTATAATAGTCTGTCTGTACAAGTTGTTTGTATATTCCCCTACATATGTATCGATACGATTAGAAATACACAAGGTATAAGGCTCACCCGAGAAAAATATCATACCCACAAATGATTCTGCTCGTTGCACCTTGCTCCCAAAGCAAACGGAGACCAAAAAACGATGATACTAAAATGATAGAGGGAGAAAATAAATCGTAAAATTACCACCATGCGTCTTTAAGAACCAATCAAACCACCAATCAGGTCAAGAATTCTTTTATCTTTAATAACCCCGGACAAGTGGAGGTGCTTAGATTTAGTTGACGGCGAACCACGTTACACTCACGACGACATCCAAACCCCGCTCGTCAGCACCGGGGTACTTGAATGTCCACATTCCATCACGGTTGACGTCCCAGAACGCGCCGGAGGCGGAGTGCATCCCGCGCTTGCCGGTGTTGCTGGCGGCGCCCTCTGCGGCCGCAGACTTGTCGATCAGACCTTGTTGCACGATGGTGCTGTTCACGGTGAACCGGTAGGGGGCTGCCGTCGAGGGGGTAGAGGGAGCGGTCGCGGCGATGAGGGCTTTGAGGATGGTGTTCTGTAGCGGATTTGTGATTAGACCGTTGTCAAACGACGCCAGAGAATCCGGTCCACACTCACAATGATCTGAGAGTTCCATTCGCCGACCTTAGTGTGCTCGTAGCCTTCGACACCGGCCAGTGCGGAGTCACATGCCTGGACTAGAATTAGTTCGGGTTTTCGTTATCTTGCCATGGTGACAGTTGAATTGAATAGTCTGTGTGCCACCGCGACTAGGTTGAGGCGGATGATAAAGGGGAGAACGTACCTCGGAGGCAATCTTGGTGAGGTCCGCGATGGGGACAGGCTATAGGCGTCCACGAGAGACGGATGTCAGCGCGGACCGAGTCAATGGACGAACGATAGCGGACAATGACGTTTTAGCGGCGGGACAGGATTGCATGGTCACGCACCGAGGAAGTGGGAGCAGTCTCGACAGCCATTGTAGATGTGATCGTCGGGTGTAAAGATGGTTGTCTGGAACGAAGCTATCGAGTTAGTATGGTCTAACTGCGATTGGGGTCTAGACGGGCCCAGAGTCGACGGTGGCAGACCAGAGTGAATCTGGAGATATGGTTGTGGGGGGTGCGGCCCCGAGAAAGGGGAAGACGAATTGACGGTCAAGATCGGCAAAGGAATAAGACTCACGCGATGTAGTGTGGTATGCAGGGATGAAACAAGCGTCGATGTGGGCGGAAATCCAAGACTGTAGGGAGAGATGGGGATTCCAACAGGGTGTTTGCTGGATGTTTAGGAGCCGCAAGTTGAGCGTGTTATCAGGATTGTGGCTTGATGCTCGATGGTTGGCCCACCCTGCAATCACTCCATACTGGATCGGGGTTGGCTGAGTAGCTACTTGCCAGCTAGGGGCTAGCGCCGTGCTTAGCCAGTCACCGCCACAGGAAACACGGGGTAACCATAATCCGGCACGACCTCAAGCGATGACAACAGCAACGAACGAGGGCACGTGGGATTGCATCGACGGTCGGAAATCAATCCGACGCCACAAACTAGGCCGAAGCGGGTAAGTAGCAAGGCGACCGGAGCGTTTGTAGCGGGGCAGAATCTGGGCCGTCTTGAATACCGACAGTAGTGGTTGCAGCAACTGTATCGATCCTCTCTAGTCTCTCCCCCGACGCTTGCAATCAATTTTTTTTCTCTTCTTCCTTCTCTAACCGAGTGTCATCGATATTTTTTCCATCACATTTCTTAGCTATAACATTTACGAGGTTGTTCAGAAACTCTCGTCTCCAATTGCTCTCATCCCTCCTGCAAGCTCTCCGGATCCCATCTCACTAGCTCTTATCCCGTACCCACACACACACGGACCAAAATGTCGAGTCAACCTCTCCTCCAGACTGCCCCAGGTCAGTAAAAGAGGAATCACGAGTCACTCGTCTCAGTCCCAACTAACAGCTCCCCCCAAAGGCAAGCGCATCGCCCTGCCCACCAGAGTCGAACCCAAGGTCTTCTTCGCCAACGAGCGGACCTTCCTCTCCTGGCTCAACTTCACCGTCATCCTGGGCGGCTTGGCCGTCGGTCTCCTGAACTTCGGTGACCGCATCGGTCGTATCTCCGCCGGTCTCTTCACCATCATCGCCATGGCGGCCATGATCTACGCCCTGTGCACCTTCCACTGGCGCGCAGCCAGCATCCGCAAACGCGGCCAGAGCGGCATCGACGACCGTTTCGGTCCGACCGTCTTGGCCCTCGCCTTGTTGGCGGCCGTCGTCGTCAACTTCATCCTCAGGATGACGGAGAACTAAGCCGTTTCCTGTATTTCTTGTGTTTCTCGTTTGTGTGTGCTTGTTTCTCGCCCCCCTTGTTTTGTGCGGCACGTGCCCGTATTTTTGCCTGCGCTAGACTGGGTTATGTGTTATGGTCTATGCCCTTTATGGACTTGTTGCTTATTCGCGCTGGGGTGGACGTCGCTGGCCGGTGCAAGGGCTAAGAATGAGTGGATAGATTATGGACTGGTTTTGATGAGCGGTCGTAAGACTGTCTTTCTTTTTTTTTTTTTTCGACTTTTCATGATTGGTTATTGTTGCTTGTACGTGTACACTGTGTGTAGTTGTATATTCCTCCTGTTGTTTCTGTGTTATAGCGATTAAAATTGTGCTACAGCCACCGTTTAGTGAGCTTCAAAATTGCAAAATTCGAATTATTGGCCATGAATTGAGTACTATCCAGTACAAACATATCGTCTCAATCTACACAAGGGCACCTGCTAGTTCGTCTGATGGAATCTCGTCAGGTCAATGTACCCCTGGTCAACAAAGTACTCAAAGTTCCAGTAGTCTGCTTGGGTTCCTTGCCCGTTCACGGTCGCATTGCCCGAGAACTTGGCGGTCCAGTAGCAGCTGCCCTGGGAATACTTGTACATGGCATCGAGGCCCGCATTCACATTCCTCTCGCGGAGGGCAAAGGAGTTCTGGTATAGCGTTTGGATAGCCCACTCGCCCGTGAACACAGGGAACTTGCCGTCTCCAGCCTTGGACCGCGCGTCCGCGTACAGGTGGGTTGGCAGGGTCTCAGACGTGACGTTGCGCTCGAAGTAGTAGGTGTGGACGTCAAAGACCAGGTTCGCGTCGGCCGGGAGCTGACCGGACCAGTACTGCTCCGGTTTGAAGCTTCCCTGGAACATGACTGGGATGTTGGGGTTGACAGATGCGACCTTATCGATCACGGCACGGATATACTTCAGGACCCAGGTGGCTCCGCGATCTGAAAGTGCGGCTGGGGTTCCGAAGACGGACATATCCGGGTTATCGGTAGGCTCGTTCATCGGCTCGATGGTGTATGATTGGGGTGAGCCGGAGTTCTGGACGAAGGAGATGACGGCGTCAATGACTTGCATGGAGTAGTCGAACGCGGTCTCGTTGTAGTACCAGCCCCAGTGTCCGGTGCTTCGCCGATGGTGAGACCGTTCGTGCCACCAGGGAGGGAATGGACATCCACGATAATGTGCATGCCGTACTTGGTGATCGCGTAGTCGGCGATCTGTTTGAGGTAGGCTGTCTGGTTCCCCGAGTACAGTTGGGAGCCAGGGAGCTTGATCCAGGCGGCGTATGTCGTGGGAATTCGTAAGACTTCTACACCAACGTTGGCCAGCTTATCGATGTCGCTTTTCGTGATGTAGGTCGCATATCGATGCTCCAACACAGGTCCACACCGGGATCCTAGATGTTCACAAAGTCCCCATTCATCGTCTGCGCCGCCGGAATATGTGCCCCAGAACTGGCTGTCAATCGTGGACTCCTGGACGAGCCAGCCTCCGAGGTTGACTCCGTTGGCTTTGAAAGTGGTCCAGTTGACGTACTCTGGAGTATGCACTCTGGGATGGGGAACTGCCAAAGCGGCCGAGATACAGCCCAGGGCAGTGAGAAACGGTAGTGACGAGCGCATTTTCACGCAATGAATGCAATTTTAGAGAGCTTATACCGGTGAGTCTGCTCACCTCCCAGTCTTCACTCTTCACGTCTTGTAAGATCCACGTGGGAACCCCCGCCATGATATAGGCCAAACTGGTGTCTCCGAGCCATATTGGAATTCCCGACCTTGGTCGTCACCCAGTGAGATCACAATGGACATACGAAAGCTCTTCGGGCAAGAATATTCCCGTCTGCTGCTTTCTGAAGATCCACAGTCTAACCGTATAGAGAACATATCCCGTAGCAGTTGAAACCAAGCTGTTAGACACAAGGCAAATTACCCAATGACAAGAGAGCATAGAGCAGAATCCATCTTGCGATCCCACGACAATTCTTCATTAAAATCATGGAATCCACATGGCGTCCCTGCCGAAAGGCGTGGTTGCGGGGTGCGGAGGAAAACCGGCCGTTCGTCAGTACCCTAAAACCCCAGAGTATCCACCGCGTGCAATCACGGTCGAGTATGTACGGTCTAACATCAACCCGAAAATGTTGATCAATATTTGCCAGGCCCTAAGTCGTGGCCGCTGTTGAACGAAAAGGCTCCGTCCGGAATTCCCCAACTGTGGTAGAAGGGATTGCCGCCTTTTGGCACTCGGATATTCCGAATTGCGGTCTTTCACTCTAGTTGAGCCATGCTGCGTTATATACGAGGGTTTCCCCTCGTGTCTGAAGTAGCCAAAGTTGCAGATGTGGTGTCTCACTCATTTACTGTTTGAGTGCACAACTCGCCGATTCCCATTTTCAGCCTGGGAAGTATTAGCAGGACAGCACTGGATGAGAATCCAAGGACGGAAGGGAAGGTAGCGATTGAAATTTACCACATACTATTCTCTGGTCCAGAAGATGGATTCTACCGAGCCATGGCGCAGGAGTCTTTTAGTGAAACTACTGATCCAGAGTTATGGAGCTGGTATAGAGTCATTGTCTGATCTTCAAATCCGGGAAAACAAAGCACCCAGAACGGAAAAGCAAGCGATGACTAGATGCCATGATGTAATCATTTGTACCTCAGGCACGCCGTCGATGATATTGAAAAGATCAGGCAGCGAACGAACCATGGGCCCAGCAATATGAAAGAAGTCAACACTTGGAAGAGAAGCCACCAATGTGTGTCCGACGAACCTTAACCACACTCTTCCGATCCATGGCACCGTTAGCTTATAATCCAATTGTCACCACCGTGACTAAGGAGATATTCCATAGTTAGCCAACTATAGCTCCCACCATTCCTACTAAAGACCTATACAGCTGCACTAGGGCATTAACTCTGCGGGTGCCCAATGATATATATGCACATTGTTGGCATCGCCCACGGTGGTACAACGCGCTAAACTACCGCTACCAGTAGGTATATTCCAATTCAAGGTCGAGTGGGTTGTACATGTAAGTGACTCCTGTGGCAGTGCAGGAAGTTCTAAGGAAACGGATAGTTTGCAGGTACGGATAGACAGAAGACCAACAAGAGCTCAGATCGCTTGAGAGGGACAAAAGTACCATACCGGGCGTGACGGTCAATACAGCGAAGACGAGCCATGGACCAGTCCAGGCCCGGTATCACATCATGGACCCACCGGCCAATGTGAAGGGTCAATAGCGCGACGATCTGATTTGACGTGTCATTCTGATTCAACCGGACGCTGGAACAGGGAAGTCAATTCCTGAGGATCAATGAGAGCTCACGACGCATATATCGAAAAAATAGATAATCAATATTATTATATTTAAAGATAATATTCCATACTAGGGAAACATTTCACCAGTACTTTTACGGCACTCTGACTCGCTAGGAAAGTCTCTTCCGGCTCATCGATATTGGCCAGTTCTTGAGAACAGACGAGATAACGATTGAATGTGTGGTGATAGCTGCCTCCCCCCGTCGTCATAGACCATTCCAGTGTCGGTAGTACTACGACTGGGTACAAACATACATACAGGGGACTAATGAGAAACAAAACCAGATCCCCTCACTGTCACTGATCTTCTTTTTGCCTCCACCCCCCCAAATCCAACAACTGTCTCGAAAGATTAGTATTCTTCTTATTTTCCCTTTCGCAGAACCTAAACCAACAACTCCTCCAACTCCAACTCCCAGATTCTTTCCTCTTCTTTCCCCTTCTCTCCATCCCCGACGGGTTTCATCACTCTCCATCTCCGCGACAGGATTTGGGTCCCTGGTCGGACTACTGATTTGCGATCATCCTTCTTATCGCCGGTCTCCCTCGTTCTCCTTCGTATATAGTTTTCTTTTTCTTTTCTTTTTCTTTGTCGGTTCCCCAAATGATCTTTAGTTGATTCGCAGATTAGCTCGAAATTCCTTCCTATTCTGTATTATCTTTTCGGAACTGATTGAACCCAAAAAGTTCGTGGTCATCTCGTGCACGATTTTTTTTCTCTTGCCTGATTCATCCCCTCTTCTTGTCTGCTGCCTGTTCCTGGTGAAAATTCATTACGAGTTGTGTTCCTTAGCATCCATTATTAATAGATTACGCCACCACCTGTGTTCCGCCAATTTTGCCTCTCTGGAGGTGCCAATCAATAGCCCCGTGGATCCATCTTGCTGCCTTTTCCCTCCTTTCCCGGGAACTGCATGTGAGTGGACTAACTTACTTGTTGGGAACGTACGGAGAACGTACTGTATTCCCTCATACTACTGCCTCTCCCCATAACATTGTTCTGGTGCTTATCTGTCATTATTCATTCCTCTGGAAACTCTCTCTCTACCTCTCTCTCTGGTTCGGAAATTCAATCTAAAACTCTTTCCCGTCCGAACTACTCTTCCCAACTCCTTTATCATCCTTCTCTCTCCCGCTAAAGGTGGTGAATCCGCTCTTACGTCCGGTGTTTCTGGTTGGGGTGACTCTTTCCTCCCTTTCCACCCCCCCCCCCCTTGCTGAGCTTCTGCCGGTCGCAAACGACGCCTGATCACCGATCGGCAGCAACGTCCATTCCTTCGCGGACTCTACGCCTCACTCTCCACCTCTCCATCCTTTCCCCCCAGATTTAGATCGCGTTCGCATGCACTGGTGCATGATCTAATCACTCAGCGACTAACTGTATTCGCACCTTTTTTTTTCTTCCTTTTGGTTCTTTCGCTTTCGGACGTGTCGCATTTCTCCCAAGTCGTCTTGGCGTCTGAACACCCTACTTCTCTCCCTGTCGCACACCTCTCGCATGGCATGTTTCGGCTGCTACCCTGGTCCTCTGCAATTGGGGGGAATAAGGTGATGGCTGAGGAGCTCAAGATGCTCGCGACCTCGCCACACTGCGCTGCCCCGGGTGTGAACAGCCTGGCGCTGCCCCAGTTGAAGCGCAAGCGGTCCGATTCGAGCGATTCAGCCACCGGCCAAGGTGCTCCGGTCGCAACCAAGTTGCGCGCAGACGATACGCCCAGCAATCCGGTCGCGATTGATCAAAATCCGTCTCTCTCTCTCAGCGATGCGACTACGACGTCGCAGGAACCGACAGCCCTCAGCGATCGCGCATCCCAACCGTCGCACCCGTCCGACAATGCATCTCGTCAGAACCCCGATCCGTCAGGTTTCCCAGGCGCCAACCAGGATGCCACCCCGCGCAAAGTGAATGTGGAAAAGTTGCGCGAGACGTTGGAGGCACAGTTAAGCTTAGAGGTGTTGTTGAAGCACAATGAACTCCGTTTGATCGACCAAGAGATCGCCAAATGCCAAGTCGCGTTGGAACAGTTGCGACGGTGCGCCGAGATCCCTTATCCGGGATCGCATGCCCCGGGTCAATCGGTCAGCAACGGCACGGGAATGGCAGTGTTAGCTCCTGGAAATGGACCTCCACCGCTCTCCCCGGCACCGTGGGGTGTCACGGATGGCCCGTACACCCGCCACTATGCCCGATGGTTGCTTCCGGACCCTCGTTTCGACGGAGGGGAGCTCGAGCCGGCAACCCCTCTAGGGTTCGGCGCGCCAGGTACGCCGCTGATGGAAGGTCGTTCGACGCGTGGGAACTCTGGCGATGGCTACTGGGCCAGCAAATCTCGTTTCCAGAGAGGCTCGGGTAACATGAAGCTGCAATCCTTGCCGAATGGCTATCCGCCGCCGAAGGAGAAAGCGGGCCCGATGATCATCCGGCGAAAGTCAGATGGTGTCCTGGTCAAACTTGTCTGCTTGGATTGTCGACGGGACAATTTCTCCAGCACGCAAGGATTCATCAATCATTGCCGCATTGCCCATAACAGGAACTTTGCTAGTCACGATGCGGCCGCGGTCGCATCGGGAGAGCCCGTAGAGGTGGACGAAGCAGGTGCGATCATTGGGGGTAAGAACGACACCTCCAGCACCGCCACGGCAGGTTACGTTCATCCGCTCATTCGATCGGCTCATGTCATTGAGTCGTCCAAGACACCATCCGCGTCGGAAGCCTCTGACAACGCGACGCCCCGGAAATCGTCGGTCTCCAGCCGGCAGGCGTCCTCCGTGGTGGAAACACCTCGTCCGTCTGCCCACCCTCTACCCACTCAGCGCCGTACGCCGGCGAAGCCATCGGATGACTTCCTGGGCTCGCCGGCTACGCCTCATCTGTCATCACTGATGCAGCTCAAGGGTGTTGGACTCGACCTGGACCGACTGGTTGGGGAAGCGAAGACCCCCGTGGATCTGAGTGCCTACTCGTCCGATGAAGGCGAGTCGGACGTGGAGCCGGCCCCGCCGTCGGTCAATACGAGTCACGGCGAAAAACCGACTGAAACTCGCATTGGCCGGCAACCGATGCGGACCACAGCTCCGCAAGCCGGGTCGCGGCGCCCAGGTAGCCGCAAGGGGGTGGACAAGACGAGTCATAAGCCCCTCACCTTGGAAACCCTGACGCCCACGCGGGCCGCGCCTTATCAATCCCCGTACGGCCCACCCTCATCGGTGGCTCCGATCGATGACCTTCGTCTTCGTGAAGTCGATGGGGTCGATCGTTCGGCCAATCTCAGTCCGAATACCGTCGAGTCGAACCAGGCTCCGAGTCTGGTGAGCGACGACGATGATGACTGTGAAGCGGCGTCGGATTCGGATAGCCCGGGTCCCAGCTCGTCGGAAGCTGGGGATCACGAAGAAGACTTCAGTCACATTGACGTGGAAGACGACGACGATACGACGGGCTCCACGACGACCAGCGATCCCAAGTCCGACCCCGCCGGTCACCCTTCCCCGTCTTTTTCGAAACCACTCCGGGGCGGCAGCTCCAAGAAGAAAGACAGCCTTCTTTCTGCATCCCTGGTGTCGTTGAACCGCGGCAAGGATGAGAAGCGCGTGAGCTTTGCCAGCCCGGACACCAGTCCTGCCAAGAGAAAGAAGGACCACAAGCGAAAACCTAGTGGAGGCCAGTAAATGTTATAGACTTCTTTTCTCTTTCTTTCTTTCGTTTTCTCAGCTCTTATCACTACTCGCAGGGGCTAGACCTCTCGTCCGTTGTAATGCTATACATCTCCCGATTCTTGTATGAGACTTTAGGGCCTTACAACTTGCGTTTACGTGGGACGGTGCTTGCCACGGTCCGATCAGTTTGGCATGTTTCTAGTTATTCTTGATTTGTGCGATGCGAGACGTTGCAGTTGAGCGTTTCTGGCGATGTTTACGACTCTCTACTTATACAGGATGCTGTACTGAATAATTAAGATTTGCAATTGCCAACTGTACTCTGTATCTGTATTCAGCAGGTAACGTACCGAATGATCGTAATGCTAATACCAAAGTTACGACGTCTAAACAAAAATACAGTGCCTGGCACTCAGACCTCAGTAAAAAGACAAACCCCCATGTATGGAGTAAAACCACCACGGCCCCAAATAGAGAACCAAGAAGACGAGACCTACGGAAAAAGATGAACAACTTCCACCCGGCCCACATCACCCGGGCTACCTTCCAGGCCCTACTAACCCGCTACCCAGCCACGGTGGAGGCCGTAACGCGCCGCAAGGCCACAAACCGCGTTCTCCAAGCCTCCATCCGGGGCAAGCGTGGCAAGCGCGTGTCTCCTCCTCCTCCGGGACAGGATCCCGAGCTGGACGAGGAACAGAAGAAGCAAGTTGAGGCCGAGATCGAGGCGTACCGGGAGTTAGATGCGCTGAGGTATGAGGGTTTGCCGGGGGTGGCGGCCGAGAAGCAGTGTCTAGAGAAGGAGGAGGTTTTGAAGCTAGTTGAGTGGAAGCTGTAAGTTCTCTTTTCTTTTCATTTTGTTCTTCTTATATACTTTTATCATTTGATCTGTATGGCATTAACCCCCATGCAGGAAACATGGTGTTTTCCGTCCTACTCTACTGGGCATGGTGAAAGCGAACCAACCCAAGACCGTCCAGAAAGCAACCTCGGACGCTTTCACGACTACGGGCGAAGAGGAAGAGACAGATACAGCGTCCTTCCCCAAGACGAGTCTAGACGCGTTGGTCAAGCCCCTCCGCGGCGTGGGCATTGCCACCGCGTCGCTGCTCCTGTCCGTGGGCACGCTCCGGGACCCCGAGCATGAGGCCCCGTTCTACAGTGACGATACGTACCTCTGGCTGTGTCTGGAGACGTTCCCGGGGACTGTTGGCCAGGAGAGCGGCGACACGCTGGGCAAGAAAGGGGGCAAGTTCAAGCGCAATGGCGAGATTAATGTCAAATATGACGTCGCGGAGTATCGGGCGCTGTGGACGGCTGTTAATGAGCTACGGGCGAGGCTGAATGAGACGGGGGATTCTGCGTTGGGGAGGGTTTCTTGTGCGGATGTTGAGAAGGTGGCGTTTGTGTTGAGGCATCTTGGTGTTTCTGGGTATGGGGATCTGGGGGATCATGAGGCGAATCCGGGGAGTAAACGGAAGCGGGTTGAGGAGGAGCAGACGGGAGGTCGGAAGAGTAAGAAGACTTGATTGTGTATGGTCTATAGAGTATGGTTATGATATCCAATGTATATGTATCTTTTAGTAAAGTACCGTTGGCTATTCTCATCTACATATGTATAGCCTCATAAACCAACAGAGGCCACCAGATCAGATAACGGCATAGAAAGAACAAGTGAATCCACACTAACTCCAAGCGAAGAGGATCAATTGACGTCTCGCCAATGCTTATTTCGCCGTTGGCGCCATGCAAGCGGGCCGGAGCCACATCGCCAACCAACGGAATGGCTTCTATAGTGCGATCTCCCCACATCGTGGCCATCCGCTTAGCGGGCCTCGTCACCCACGCTGCGTAGTTTGCGTCGCCGATGATGAATCCACCGCGGACTATTGTGGGACACCATTGCTTTCCCCTTTTCTTATAGACTCTGTCCCTGGCTGGCGTGGTTAGTTTATCATGTACCCCCGCAGCTCATCTCCATGACTCGTGGACGAAGTAGAAAGTAGAAAGTATACTAGAGTAGCACAGTGGAGTATACAAGGTCTTGACCTGTCGATCTGATTCAAAGATGCACTTCCCTCACACATAACATAAACAGACACAGACACAGACACAGACACAGACACAGACACATTCACTCACTCACCCACAGACAGTCAGAAAAACAGAAAGACAGAATCCAATGCCAATATACCTCCTCCTACTCCTCCTCACCACCCTACTCCCCACCCAAGCCCTAACATGGCACTCCCTCCTCTACGACACTGGCCTGCTGGGCGCCCACCCCGTCCGAAAATACGAATCCGTGGACCTGGTCCCCCCGGAGCTCAACATGCTCGCCTGGGACCCGCGCTGCGAAGACAAGTACGTCTTCTTCAGTCCGCGGGGCCATTTCTACCCGCAGCCGGGGCCGCTCATCTTCGACAATAAGGGGGAGCTGGTGTGGATGGCGAGTGAGTTTGGCATGGTCATGGACTTTCGAGTGCAGCGGTATCGGGGCGAGGATTATTTGACGTTTTGGGCTGGGGAGGACGATGGGACGAGGGGGTTGGGGGCGTATTATATGGTTTGTCTTCTTTCTTTCTTTTTGTCTTTTTTCTTGATTTGAGGGTTTCGGGGTTGTTTTAGGGTTATGAGGAAGAGTTCCATACCTTACTTACTTTCACAGCTCGACTCAACCTACACCCCAACCCACACCATAACCGCCGCCAACAACCAAGCCGGCGACATCCACGAATTCCAGCTCACAGACGCCGGCACAGCGCTAATAACCATCTACGAGATCCGGGCCTTCGACCTCACGCCGCTCGACGGGCCCGCAGACGGGTGGATCTACGACTGTCTCTTCCAAGAGGTCGACGTCGAGAGCGGCGCGCTGCTCTTCTCCTGGCGCGCCAGCGACCACTACAACATCACGGAGAGCTTCTTCCCGCTCAACAGCAAGGGGACGGCGAACTCGAGCAACGCCGCGTACGACTTCTTCCACATCAACAGCGTGGATAAGCTCCCCAACGGCCGGTATCTGGTGTCGTCGCGGTACATGCACACGGTGACCTGCATTGGGCCCGAGGGACAGGTGTTGTGGGTGCTGGGCGGGCGCGGAACATGTTTGAGGATTTGTCCGGCGGGCTGGCGACGGGGTTTAAGTGGCAGCATGATGCGAAGTGGGTTCCTGGGGATACGGGCGATGTGATTACGGTGTTGGATAATGGGGCGAATGACCATGTTATGGATGAGGAGTATAGTCGTGGGTTGGTGGTTGAGCTGGATGTGGGCAATTGGACGGCGAGGGTCAGGACCGTGTACCCGGCGCCGGGGGGCTTCAGTGCCCATTCACAGGGCAATGTGCAGGTGCTGCAGGAGTCTGGGAATGTGTTTGTTGGATGGGGGAAGGCGGCGGCATATACGGAGTTCAGTGCCCGTGGCGACGTGCTGTGTCATACGCATTGGGGCCCGCGGATGTTCTTCGCGCTGGGCTGGGTCAAGTCGTATCGCACGTATAAGGCTGGCTGGGTTGGGAGGCCGGGCCAGCCGCCCGATGTGGCGGTTGATCTGGGTTCAAGGACGGTGTTTGTGAGCTGGAATGGGGCGACCGATGTGGCCGGATGGGTTGTGCAGAGGGTGTGGGAGAATGCTACGGAGGAGCAGGTCGAGACGGTGGAGTATGTGCCCAAGACAGGGTTTGAGACGGCCATTGAGATGGGTGAGGCGGATGGGTACTGGAGGTTGGTTGCGGTGGACTTCACGGGTGAGGAATTGGGCTCTACAGAGGTGTTTCGGCTGGATGATTCGGTATGTTGGTCTCGATTGGGTGATCTGGAAGGCTTGATACTGACGGGTCTTATCTATAGGAGACTAGGATTCTCATTGCGGGAGATGAAGGCCTGCTGTATATGCTTGTCCCTGCTTGTGCTGTCGGAGCTATACTAGCTGTTCTATGGCAGACCAGGAAGAGGATCTCAATGGGGCTGCGTTATCTTGCTTCTCGACGGCTCTATTGATACGGTCGAATAGCTTATTGTTTGGTTTGTTTATCTGATACCCTACATGTATGTACATAAACAGGTGGATGTATCTGATTGAAAACAGATTGGATGACGTTTATACCTGAGATATGGAATTAGATATGATTATAATTACATTCGGTTGAATCATGGACTAATAGATATACATTATCCACTTCCCCTTCCATCCACGGCGACATACACATTACTATTAAGTATTATCATAACTCCCCGACGCAACTTGGAACAGATCAAAGTCCCAAAACCCCCAGGACAACACCCAACATCAGTCCCCCCTCGACAGTTCCGAATGCCGCGGTAGGAGCAGCAGCAGCACCCGTCGACGTACTAGTCGAGGTGGCAGCGGTACTGGTCTTCTTCGCCTCCGTCGCCGAAGCGGTCGAAGAGGGAACCTTGCTTGACGACGAGGGCAGAGCCTTCGCCGCGTTGCAGTAGACTTGTTGTTTTTGCCTTTCAGGGCCGCTCTCTGCAGAGCCAGGGCAGTTGTTGTAGCATCTGTTCATGTCGTTCCATATATTAGCTATTTATGCAGGAGAGTGTTGAACAGAAACGGAAGTGCATTAACTCACGTAACGACATTGCCCTGCTGCTCACACAGGCATTTCCAATCGTTTGGTTGGCAATCGTTTAACTGGCCCAACATTCGTTGTTTACAATCATCCACGATGCTGTTCGAATTGGTCAATATCTATGCAGCTGACTAGAAGCGATCTCTGAGACATACTTCTGAGCAGCGCACTTCGTCTCGGTTGAAGTTGTTGCGCCCGTAGTAGGAGTGGTCTGGGCCTGTGCCGCTGCAAGGAGGGGAGCGGATCCTGCCAGGATAGTAGCGAAGAGTGTAGCACGCATGTTTCCGTTTAGGTAGTTAGATGATGAAGGGTTAGGGCAATAAGGATGAGTATAGACAATATAGTCACAAGACAGCCCTAGATAGAGAAACGTAGCAAAGAGAAATGAAAGGAGAGGCAGCTCGGCTCTTAAATCAACATGACAATGTCTGAGCGTCTTCCCAAAGTGAATGTGAGCGTGACATCTGCAGAGCTCGCGTCTGTAAGACATGGCACCAGTAAGTAAGAACGGTGGATATGAGAGACACTGCATCGAACTATATCAGCCACCCCGAGAGATTGCTTCTTTCAGGCGATATGAATGGCCCATGGCACCGACTGGGTTTGTTAGTGGGTGGTGTCTTAGGGCCAATATTCAATAGTACTAACCTATTACCCCGGGTGGGTTACAGTTCCTGCTGTCAACTACCATGGGGCCTGATATCAACCGCTGGATGGGGTGAACGTGGTCTGTTGGAGCATACATTCGAGTCACTTCGTCCATTTTTTTTTTCTTTCAACTAGAGGCGGTCTTCTATATCCAGTCCCTCGATTGACTCCATACAGTGGAGTGTCTATTGACTGGCGGTGACAAAAAGGGTCCAAGGACTAAGTCCAATAGTCAAGGACGATGTATCACTTCTCTCCAAAATCAGACCGGTCACATGCGGCCACAGCACAGCACAAACCCTAAAATCGGATACGAAATTTTAGACCTCCTTAATGTAAAGACTCCAGATTCAAGTCAGCTCGTTATCCATAGGACAATAATACAGAATATATACAAAGCCACCACTCTGAAAGTAACGAAAGAATAGAGAAAAAAAATTCATATAGTCTGCTCCAAGCCGCATGCAACAAAATGAAGACCACGAACGAAGGGGGAATATGGGATGCCAAAGGGACACAAGCCGGTGGAGATCACGAACATGCGCATGCGCCCTCTCAATCGCGTTGGTTTGCATGCCGTCCGCGCAGCACGCGGCGGCGGAATTAATATACTCGTATGCAAAATATCTGGTCTCGGAATGGAACAAAAGATGCATCTACTCCTGTCCGAAACCTAACGTCTCCTCCACTGCAATCGAGAGTTTATGCTCAAGTACATCATTGGTCTTATACGGAGGCAGATCAAGACGGTTGAAGCTACAGAGCAGTCAGCTAAGCATTCGCGATTGCCATAGAGCAGAGAAACAACGTACCATGTGTGGGACTTGGGCAGCGCCCCCGGATCGCCAGACTTCTCGATGGTAAACCGTCTGGGTCCGTCGGAACCTTGCAGGTCTTTGAACCCGTTGACCGGGATACGGGAGGTACCGGTGGTGAACTGGAGCAGACGAGACTTTTGTTCCGCATCCCAGGTGCGGACAATCTTCCAGAAGTTCTGGATCACCTCATCCGACTCCTGGTAGCCACGGTAGTCGGTGTGCTTCTTCCAGTCATCAACATCAATGTCTGCAATACCTCCGATCAGCAGCTCCAGTTCGCGCTCATCGAAGACGTTGACCAGATCGGCCGGGATCAGTTCATTGAAGCCGGACATAAAAGCGTTGAACTGTTCCTCCACCCGTTTCACGATCTTCCACTCAGTGACCAACCTGATGCCGTGTTAGCTTTCTCGACTTGCTCGCCGCTTGGAAGCCAAAACTTACTCAACATATTCTCCCTTGTTTTCGTTGGTAACAGGAATATCCCGACCACCCGGCTTGAGATCGATTGTCCGGCGTTCTCCGAACTTCTCGTCATCAACCGCGAAGGTCAACTCTATAATGCCTTCGATATCGTTATCCCTATGGATTATCAGCAGGAGCTCTTGACATATGTCTCGGCACACGGGAAAACAGAAACGTACAAGGTCCAGGTCAGGTTGCGGTGCAGATCTTCGTCAACACCCTCCATATCTTGCAGCGACACCTTCTTCCTGAGCATCATCTTGTAGAACGCTCCAATAAAGAATGAGTCCAGGAAACGGCGGTGGAAAATAGCCAATCCAACAACACGTCCAATGAACTTGAAGTAGTTCAGATGCTCCGGATTACGCCCGAATGAGGATTAATTTGCAGGGTATAATTATCATGTGCGGAGTATTCGAAAAGACAATAGAAGGGGTTAAACATTTCGTGAGAGAGAAGGAAAAAGAATTCACTGGACGACATTAGCATTGGACAATTCTTCGCAATCGACAGGACTACTTACCGGGAGAGACCACCATAATCCAAACCGTCTTCACCGTCAAATTTAATCATCAAGCGCTTCTTCAGATCCGAGGCGCTCTGCCGCATGATCTCGGCATAGGAATCCTCGAAGATGTTGTTACGTCGTACCTTGACATGACATTGTCCGGACATGATTCGCAAAGCGGGTTGTGACCGGAAGTAGATCAGTTTACGTCTAAAGTCACGCTTGTACTGCGGGACGCCTTGATCCAAGGACGATGGCAGACGGGGATCGTCCCAGGTAGTGGTCTTCGTGTTGTGGTCGACGAAGTACACACGCGCAGTATTCGTCAAGCGCATTTCCCAACCACTGGGCAACGGCCCCAGTTGGGATACTGGTTGCTGTTGAATGGTGGTATTGGTGCCGTTGGCATTCTGGCCATACATCCGGATGTACTGCTGTCGGCGTGGATCCACCCATGTTGTGGTGCGAGTGTTGTGGTCGACAAAATAAGGCCGTCCTTCGGGGGTAGTCCGTTGCTCCCATCCTGGCGGAAGCTCGCCAGTGCCGGCGGTGGTCGCTCCGGTAGCCATCATAGACACAGCATTGGCGCTGCCACCGGCCGGCGGGGTCTGAGCCTGTTGCTGGTTCTCCTGCAGGTTGGGTGAACTCGCGCCGGTGCGATCCTCCGGGAGCATGCGACTTTGGTGGGCTCTCCGTTCAAGCTGCATGCTGGCCTCCCGCTGCGTACGTGACGTTTGCTCGTTGTAGTTGTTCGATGGCCGAGTCCAAGTGGTCGTCCGAGTGTTGTGATCCACATAGTATGTCCGCCCCAGATTATCCTCTCGTCGCTCCCAGCCGGCTGGCAACCGTCCTTGGCTATCTTCAAACGAACTGAGATTGGTGCGAGAGCCTTGCTGGGCACTGGGCGGAGGGAGCGTTCCATTGGCAGGTACAACCGTGCTGTTAGGCCGAGTAGTCGATGGGACACGCTGAGGGTGGAGAGATGGATTTGACGCAGTTGCGTCCGCTGGACTTGGGCCGGGAGGTGGCTGCGGAGTCGACGCCGATACTTGAGGCACAAGGCCGCTGGAAGTTGATGGTTGCATATGTGACCGGTGTAAGCCGTTGGCTTGGTTGGTATTGGGTGTGCTTAAGTTGGTGGACAGATTGATAATGAGTTTGCCGTGCACAACAAGATTATCGTTGGATTTCTTCAAGTCTCGAGTGAGCATCTCTATAACGCAGCAAGTGACGATGTCAGTTGGGGCACTTTCACACACGGGACAAACCTTAGAAGATGACGACAGTTGACTCGCAGCCCAACTTACCATCACCGCCCATTTGCAAATCGATCACATCACCGATCCGTACATTGATCACACCGAGGAACCCTTGATCCTTCTTCTTGAACTTCTTCTGATCAAAGATCTGGATGGCAAGGATGCTATCTTCATTTACTCGCCTGGATTATAGGGTTAATCAATATGTGGACGTCTAAACGTGGCCAGGGAGGCATACAGATCAAACATCTCGTTCCAGTAAGGGTTCAATGTCTTCTTGATAACAGAGGTTGTATGGGTTTGTTCGCCCCCCACAGTGGCCACCGCGAACGGATCGGGGAATCCTGTATAGATGAAGGAAGATATCAGTGAAACCTGTAAAGACGATCGTCAATCATTTCAGATCAGATAGGCGGGACATACGGAAGACATCTCGCTTATATAGTCCATCCGCCGCGATAACTAATAAAGAGAGTCAGTTAGCTCTTCGCTCTTTTCCTCTCTCTGGATGAATGACTGATAGTTGTCCCCCATTCCTGGATGTCTTACTTGTAACCCTGAGGTTTGGCTGGCTGCAAGTCATTGATTCGTTAGCACACCCTCGCTTCCAACCACGAGACTACTCTTCTTGCTGTTGACACAATAGAATTTCTTATCCAAAGAAAAAAGGAGTAACGGGAGAAGACTTACGCAGGCAGATTGGAACCCATCCTGTACTGTGGAAAGGGATCTGGCAGTACACGCCTCCGGGTGTTAAACGGCCGATCAGGACAAGCCTAAAAGGTAATTCGCGGCGTGCGCATCCACCACAGACCACAGGCCGCACACTAGACAGGAGTCGAAAGATCGGAAACACAGGTCGGCCGTAGATCGAATGACAGAAGCGGTGGTATGAAGTGGAGAGGGGGGGAGGGGGGTGAAACCGAACAAGATTGATGATTGATGCAACGGAGAAAACTAAAGATGAGTTGAGGTTTGGCGATAACGGGGAGACTAAGCCTGAAGATGGAGGCGCGGGCAACTTTGGGGCTGAGCAAACCAGAGAAGGTCCTGACGTTGCGCTGTACGAACCAATCACCTTGTGACGAGGGGCTTTCTTCCGACCAGTCGAACAAGCGGCGCGCGGTTGATTGACTTGATTCCCGTTTGGCTCGTAGGGACAGTAGCGCGGGTGTGGGCGGATCGTGGCGAAGGAGGGGGAATAATAATAATAATAATTAAAAATTTAAAGAAAAATGAAAAAATAATAGAAAATATTCGAAGGATACTGTCAATATCAGCAATGCATAAATAAACCTTCTCTAAATAATCCTACTAGGTATTCCGAAGATTCCTCGAACCAAAGATCCTATGGGTAATCGTCGTGTAATATTATACTCCGATCCATTCCAATATCCTAGAAATAATACCAGCCAAAAAATACCGGTGACTGAGAGTGACGAGTACTCGGATCCATGTATATTACCTACTGTACGGCTAGTGTTGACAGAGTTCATCCCAGATCAGGGAAGAGGAACAGAAGGTGATAGGATACCTGAACCCTAAGGTGTCCAGGCCGGCGGCTAGCCCAAGAAATCCACAGGCCATGACGCCAAAAGCAGCAACCCCGCGTGCTTTAGTTTCCATTCAACTGGAAGAAACGTTTCGCCCGTAGCCCAAGCCAAGCATTTAGTGGCTGTCTCGTAAGGCAACAAAATTCATCCCTCTATTTTTATATTGACTTTGGTACTATGTAACTATGTACTATACCACGTCTCCTCAATCTTTACCCCCTTAATGTTGTCGTTAGGAGCATAACTCGGATATGACGACTAGTCATAGACAGTGGGGCACACGACTTTGGTTTACTCATTACCTACCAGCGTTTATCGCCTGGGTTGAATCCTGAACGTCACAGTCACCTCGTACATACTGCCTAGCTTCGTACACATCGTATCCACACATACCCACTCACACACATGTGAAAAAAAAATAAGAGAGAGACAACATGGTGTTTTCCATTGACCCTCAGGATATGCTTTCAAAACTGACGATGATCGTAACAAATTTAAAATAAAGATATAGAAACCCTAGTAGAATATGGGTGATATCATAGAAACAAGCGGAATCCATCCATCCTACCGGTTGCCAGATGGTTATCATACAGTACATCCCATCCCCAACTCCAAAGTATTCTCCATGAAATCAGAGAAACCTCACGATTTATCGATTTAATGTGGACGTGTTCGGCCGTATTCCTCTTTCACTCGACTCGTTCGAGCTCGCTTGCTCTTGTCTGCGAAATATGCGCCCTCGGCGTGGCGGCATACGTTGCATGCATTTAGTACGGTGCATAGCCCCGACCCGACCACCACGATAGCCTCCCCGGTAGCCTCCCCGAGGGGGGTAACCGCCACGGAAGAAACCCCGGCCTCGGAAGCCACCTCGTCCGCGGCCTCGACTCATACCGGGCAAGTTGGTACGCTTGGGGACAACCTGCGTGCGTGTTAGGGGGGGGAAACGGCACAGGGCACAAGGGGTAGACAGGGGTACCAACCTTTAGGTTCCGGCCACGGAAAACACTCTCATTTAGAACAAGTGCCTGGGCAACCAAGCTAGGTTCTGCGAACTCTACATAGGCGTACCTGTACCACAAGCGTCAGCATTCGCAACCGGTGTGGGATCCATACGGGCAAAGGCGGGGAGAAAAGTTCCAGAGGCTGGCAAAGCGATAACGCACCCTTTCGGCTGACCCGTGAACTTATCCAGGAGAATAGTAACACGATTTATTGAGCCACAGCTCTGGAAATGCGCCTGAATCTCCTCCGGGGAAGCACCGTAATCAACGTTGCCGACGAAAATACTCCGCGCATCGATCTCTTCCTTGTCTTCCCGCAGGTTCTCGGACTGTTGATCAAGGGTGGCTTGCATCTCGCGCAACTTCGCCGCCTCGGATTCCATTTCGGCTACCCGTCTCTTCATCGCCGCAATCTCTTCCTACAAGCGAGACCACCGTGTTAGTTCAACTGATACAAGAGAAATAAACAAGGTGATAAAGCCAAGACGATACAGAAACACCAGAATTGAGCTTCCGGTCTTCAATCGAGCTTGAGCTTCCGCATGAAGGAACACCCGTACCTCATCATCAGCCCCCTCCTCCTGATGCTGCAGGCGCTCATCTTTGACCTCGTTCTCTTCAGGATTCATTCTGGAAGTAATCGTGTGATGCCTCCTCTCTTGTATGTTCGACCCGCGGAGTCAAGGAAAAACTCAAGTTGTCACGGCACCTCCCCGACTGCTAGCGGAGCGGAGTGGAGCAAGAGCTCTGGGAAAATAAAATATCCGACAAATGCAAAGCTTTAAAGATTGAAGTAAAGGAAATCTAGATTAAAAGGATCGAAGAGGTAAATAGAATGACCAGCAACCGGTGATTGGAGGTAGAAGACCCGTCGTAGTAGGTCGCAAATGGTTATGCTCGTGTTTGATCGACGCCGAAGTCACTGCTGCTCTTTCCGGTTAGCGACTTTTGTCATCTGAACCTTCACGGGCAACGAACTTCACCCAAATCCAGTCCCGACTTTCTGGCGCAAAAACAAAGATGGCTCGCCTTTGTCTTCCATTTAGTCTTCAGAACTAATTAACTACTTTCGCTAATTCTATTTTTAATTTCATTCTTATTTTTTCATCTCGATGCTTTGTAGAAAAAGAAAATAAAACAATGCTACCATACAACACCCTGAAGTCAGGTGGCTTGCAAGTATTCAGCATTATGGAGCTTCATAGATTAATCCGGTTCAAGTATTTTACAGTTATTGGGGTAACAGAAGGATCAGATACGGGCAACCGATACTTCATCTGGGTTTTAAAGTACATTATCAGGAGGAAACCAATCCATGCAACTCGTACGGGACCGCAAAACTTCGTCCATCATCAAATTCGGAGCAGACGCCAGTTGGGAAACCTTGGTAAATTCAAGTCACATACAATTAGGAGGTCGTGATCGTGGCTGTTTCTATGACGTATATACAAGCAAATATTACGAAGCGTTAACTCATGATGGAACGGTGTTCTTGCGGAAGGAGACCTTTTCGACCGCGACGGTTTCAGCGCCATTGGCGTCCGTCTTGAGTTGGTAGACATACAACACAAGTACGTCACCTTGAATCTGTAGAAGGTTCAGTATGGGAGAAAGAGTGGCATAGAGATATTGGGCCTCGACTCACGTCCATGAGACAAAAGCTAGGCGTTGGTTCCTCTCCTTCCGGCCAATACCTGGTACTCAGAGCGCCCGTTGCACTTCCCGGAGTGATAAAGAATCTTCCCTCCATCTCAAAAGCATCAAAGCGGTGCGCACCACCCCAGAGTAATATATCAACATCCATCTGGCGCGCGGCGATAAGCAGGGCTTCGGCGTCACCTGGCGGGATGATGGTGTGGCCATGTGTAAGACCGATCCGGAGGCTCCCGTGGGTCACCACTTTTGATAGAGGTAGATTGGGAGAGTCGACATCGAAATCACCCTTGACCAGTTGCAGATCGGGAGCGATACCACGGAGGAATTCAAATGTACTTCGGTCCGTCAGGTTGCCCAGACAGAGGATCTGGCCGATCTTGCCTGGCGTTAAGAGTTTCCGAAACTGCGACAGTTAGTCGGGATCGGTTTGCACAGTGAATTGTTGCCGATTGACGGGCGATTGAGTGGCGCGCACCTTGGCTGGAAGATCCTAGAGATGGCATATCAGCGAATTGAGGGTAGAAGAAGGGAAGAGACATATTCATTACCGGGGCTCGATCAGGGATAAAGAGGTCACCAATGACCAGAACAAGACGCGACGTCATCCTGGAGAGAGGAACTTGCGACTCAACAGCCCATTCCAAAGAAACTTGTGCCTAGGAGACAAAGTAGTTACCTGCAAACGTACAGGATAATCGGGGCCGCCGGCGAACTAGTAGTTAAGGTTACGTATGGTTATCTGGTGCTCCGTCGACTCGATGGAGCTTCGCGGGGAAAGCTTACTGCCGCCTGACACCGATGCCGCGGTCCTTGAGCCCTAAGCCCTATATCTATGACAAGGATGGTTAGTCTGATACTTTTATCAGCCATATATCACGCTTTACCATCTTTGGGCTAGCCTATTCAGGTACTCCGTCCATGATCATACTTTTGATTATCATCGGTAATTGATGCCGTGCTGATCGACTTACCATCTCTCACTCTACTCCGTACTGAGTGGGCCAGACACACTGCGTATGATTTGATACTATGACCGGGGTGCTTACTTGTTCTTGGCGATATCCCTTAGCCACAACTGGGTTGTTGAATCATTGCAGATGTCATGTTGTCCCACCAGTATACAATCTACTGCGTTGTTTCGAGTCGTCCCCTCGCGTATGAGTTTGTGTTAGTCCTAGGTACATGGATAACCTTTGCTAGATGCTACTGTCTGACCACTGACCTTTCTGCGAAGCCTTTGGGGAAAGTCCTAGCGATTCGAGACTTGACTAACTCCGGAGATATCCATATGTCATGAACCTTGACAGAGATACTGGAGTCCAAACCTCAGATACAGTCTCACCGTAGTTAGTTTGTGCCTATTGTTTGGGCCAAATACACAGAGTATGCAGTTGTGTTGTTATGTTGGTTTCTTCCAGTATCATTAGGTGTCCTACGAATGTGATATATCAGAACTATATGTTCTATAACTACGTATACACAGTCATGATTGACAAATATATAATGCCGCCGACTCTCCGCAGTGTATGGGTACCAACACTCTAAAACCGGGATGCAACAATGGACGATGATGTTTTCCTTCCAGCCCGAGTTCCCATTACTCGATAGATAGATGATAGATGACTCAATTGCAGCTCGCATCCCCCATCCCAACAAAAAAGTCATCCGGGGATCCCAAAGGTTCTCCGCAGTGCGGAGGTAAACGTACGGAAGGCTCCGCCCGCAGCCTGTAATTCCATTCCGGCCGATAGAAAAGGAGGGAAGGGGAAAAAAGGGTTAATAATCTGAAAAATTTTATAGATCCATTGCCCTATTTAAAGATCCCTTTCAGGACGTTTTCTTTCACATCTTCATCTTCTATTCAGTATACTCTAGGGATACTTGGGATATACCACAGCATCTACCAATAACAATTGATCCCGATTGATCCTCTTTGGGCTCCGGCGATCCCCGACTTTTGTCCCCTCACTCCTTGCGATCACGTTCACTTTCTTCGACGACCCCGCGGATTCTCGGCGTTGAGAGCCGAACTTTCGGAAAAGCTGGCGAGCACACGAACGACGCAGCGGCTTAGTCTGATTTCCAGGCACCTGGATCAGCGTCTACCGTTGCCCGGCCTTAATACCCCCTTCTCGACCGAGAGAGACTCCCAATCTCCCGACGATATCGAATATAAACCCCTCGATCGCACCGATCTCTCGTCCACTCTTCCTTCTGCAACCTCTTCGCAACCAGAATCTCCCTCGCCCAACATGTCGTCCCAAGCCCCTCACCCCACCTTGCTGATTCCCGGACCCATCGAGTTCGACGATGCTGTCCTTCAGTCCATGGCCCACTATGCGTGAGTCTCCCGGTGGTCCCGTAACCCATTGACCCCTCCATACTGATGCTTTTGGTAGTGAGAGCCACGTTGCCCCCGGCTTTGTCAAGACCTTCGGAGAGACATTGACCTTGGTGCGCAAGCTCTTCCAGTCCACCAACCCCGCCGCCCAGCCCTTCGTCATCTCCGGTAGCGGAACCCTCGGTTGGGACGTCGTTGCCTCCAGCTTGGTCGAGAAGGGAGAGAATGCTCTCGTCCTGCACACCGGCTACTTCGCCGACTCCTTTGCCAAGTGCTTGGAAACCTACGGTGCGAACGCCACACAGCTCAAGGCACCCATTGGGGAGCGCCCTTCGTTCGAGGAGATCGAGCAGGCCCTGAAGGAGAAGCCCTACAAGATCATCACCGTCACCCACGTCGACACCTCGACCGGTGTGCTCAGCGACATCAAGCGCATTGCCGAGATCGTTCGCCGCGTCAGCCCCAACACCCTGGTTGTTGTTGATGGCGTCTGCAGTGTCGGCTGCGAGGAGATCGCCTTCGATGCCTGGGATATCGACGTGGTCCTGACCGCCAGCCAGAAGGCCATCGGTTGCCCCCCAGGCCTCAGCATCCTGATGGCCTCCTCCCGCGCCCTCGACGTCTTCAAGAACCGCCAGTCTCCCCCCGCTTCATACTACGCCTCCATCGGCAACTGGCTTCCCATCATGCAGAACTACGAGAACCTCAAGCCCTCCTACTTCGCTACCCCACCCACCCAGCTGGTCCACGCCCTGCACACCACCCTGTCCCAGATCACCTCCCGGCCCATGGCTGAGCGCTTCGCCGTGCACGCCCAGGCTTCCGACCGTGTCAAGGCCGCTGTTGCTGAGCTCGGCCTGAAGCAGCTGGCCGCGAAGCCAGAGAACCAGGCCCACGCCATGACAGCCATCTGGCTGCCCGAGGGTCTCACCCCACCAGATGTGCTCCCGGGACTGCTGAAGCGGGGCGTCATCTTTGCAGCGGGCCTGCATAAGGAGGCTGCGACCAAGTACATCCGCTTCGGACACATGGGCGTCAGTGTCTCCGATCCTGCCCGCAAGGATGTTGACAACGCCATTGCCGCTCTGAAGGAAGCCATGGCCGAAGCCAAGCAGGCCAAGGGACTGTAAATGATGATACCTTCTATATGTCACGAACTTAAGTAGAAATGAATAAAAAACGTTAATTTACCACTTTAAGAGTATTTCGGGGGCTTTATCCGATCTCAATGTAGATTAGTATCCTAATTGATGTAAACCCACAGTAACCCCAGCCCCTCATGAATGCGTCCGATTCAATATATGGAAGCTCACTGCTCCTGTTCCACCGACCAATAGGATGATGCTCCGAGTTAGCGGTAGTGCTCCCGGTTGCAAACAAGACATTGGATCCATTACATAGTAGTGACAGTACCGAATTGTTAGGGTAACTTGAATACCGATCCATTAGACGCCGTCCATGTTGAAATGGGCTTATATATAAGGACTAGTGGCTCCGATTTCATACAACCACCAGAGGGCACACAAAAAATATGATAATGATATGTATAGTGATGATCCTGACTCGTAACATCCGTCCAACTCGAGAGAGAGAAAGAAATAGGAACAATAACAATAGAACAGGGAAGTGAAGAAGAGGGGGGAAATTACAAGAACATAAAGTAGGGGTGACAATGATAAGTGAAAAGAGGAGGGCATGAAGTGGTAATGCTACTGGCACTTATGATGCTGGCCAGTTGTCTTTACAGTCACATCACAACGGCTATGGATGCATTATAAAACTTCCACCAGGTTGTATACGCGCGGTGCTTCATAGGACTTTTTTTTATTGTTCCATGAATTCTATTTGGGAGCCCATGTCCATCCCCTCCTAGGCTATGCTTCTGTTTCCCCTCTACGTAACGCCAAAAACGCACGTACGTCGGTCACATATTGCAAAGCTTCTAGCAGAGGAACGAGATGGAGGAGGCCGTTATCCGTTGGGTCGTTGATCCAGCCCTCAATGGGAATCGCATTATCTAGACAGAATCAGTGATCATGCTGGCCGTGATGGCTCTCAATCGCCAGTGGACGAACCTTCGTGAAAAATATAACTCATAGGACTGTTATCCAAGATCATCACTTTGCTCAAGTCAGGCTCCACCGAGCTCAGGTCCTTGATATAGGCACCATTCCGGAAAGTACAATGCTGGCGGTAATACCGCGCATGGAAGTACTTTCGCTCTTGCTCCAGCCAGTCGATCACGGGGTCGGCGTATTCTTGAACACTGGCAGTGAATATAACCAGCTTATACCATTTACAGATCTTGCGCAGAAATTCATCACAATGGGGTCGTTTGTGCACATAATACAGGATGGGGTGTTGCGGTCCTAACGTCGTCGGCGGTGCCCCCGGGCTGAGAGCAGTCGTCATTGGCGCGGCCAGTTTAACCTCAACCATGTGGCCGCTGGACATGCGTCCTCCTTTGGCCAGTGAGTGGATGAGGGTTTCATCCAAATCAAGGATCAAGGTCTTTTGAGGAGCCCTATGCGCGCGCGAAGTGGCAGCGT
The DNA here is from genome assembly GCF_001204775.2 of Aspergillus nomiae NRRL 13137. NCBI lineage: Eukaryota > Fungi > Ascomycota > Eurotiomycetes > Eurotiales > Aspergillaceae > Aspergillus > Aspergillus nomiae. The sequence goes on along the minus strand of NW_015378116.1, from coordinate 35,661 downwards.
AGGATGGCAAACGGGGTGGGATCAGCGGCCGAGGAGGCACAGGCGAATGAGGGTACCTTGTGGCCTTGTGAATAGATGAAGACGTTGGCGATTTCAAGCTATCTGGATTTACAGCCCCGGTTTCTGACGGTTGATCGAGGTCCACACTCTGTGATCGGCGCTGCCTTTGTCGCTTTAGAGCTTCTTCGTTATGGAGCTTGATCCGTATGGAACGGCGAGGAGTGCTCTCATCCGACATCTGGTCCGACTTGGAGGATTTGGCTTTCGAAGATCGATTTTTGTTACCTGGAGAGCCCCTGAGGGCCTTCCGATCACCCTCAGATTCAGAAGCGCTCGAGGCAATAGAATCTCGTGACCTGTGGCTTTTCAATTTTCGCGTGGAGCCCTGCCGTCGTCTACTTTCCGTCCGTTTGACGTCTTTCGCCGACGTGCTTGCGCTGCTGGCAGAGGAACCGAACAGAAATCGCCCCAACTTCCTCGCAGGAGCTATGGGGGAATATCGCCCGTCATCCTCACGAAAGCATTGGATGGCAAATATACCGGGTGTGGCCAAAGTGGACAAGATGAACTTGATTGCTTCGGCAACTGCGTCGAAAAACCGCTGTGCAACAAGACCTAGTGTACTTTTGGTAGCGAATGACCCGTCCTTTTGAAGCCCTCGTATCAGTGGTGATTTCTCATCGAACGTAAGACCAAACTGGTCCTCTTCATGTGTTAACCCAGAACCATCATCGCTACTCTTCTCAAAAGCGTCTGCCGAATGGAAGTCGTGGCTGCTGTAAGACCGGAGTTTAGAGAGATCTGCCGGTGCAGTTACTGGTGGGATATCTCCTTGCGAACGTGATCTCTGACGGTTACGGCTTGAGTGGGAGGATTGGCCAATGACTCGGGACGAAAGTATGTTCAACGAGTTCATCTTCCAACACGGCCCACGGGTGTCCGGGCTGGCGCAGCTATCTAAGGGAGAACGTGCTAGTTAGCACGCATGTAGTGTAGGCACAACAATGTCGGACATGGCTCGAGATAAGGCAGCATTGAGATTGCAGTGGGATACAGAAGATGCTTATACGAACCTCAATGCGCCAGTTGACAACCCGTGTCTCAGAACCACGCTTATACCAGCTCTGTTCGATGAAGCGATAGCCGGCGGGTAAACCAGGTCCCAGTCGTGTCGGCCGGGGAGGTTCTAGGAGAAAAGAAGATACGGAAAGGAAGGAAAAACCGATACAAAGGCACAGCCTCTCAGCTAGGAACACAAAGCGGTCTAGTAGCCGGAGACGACAGAGAGGTGTGTGGGGAGAGACTCTCATACATACTCCAGGTTCAGAAGTGGTCTGCTGTCAGGCCGTCCCGGGATTAGTCCCAGATGCCAACAGCACGTTGGGCCGAGCGGCAGCTCTAAGCGGCGGGCAAAAACTCCCTCCGTCACATCCCACCAAACGCCAAAGAACATCCCTCTTTCCTCCTCACTTTTTAGCGCTGCCCCTCAACCACCGGTGTTATTTGTCTCCAAACATCAAGTGAGTTGGCGATCCTCTGATTTATCTACACTTGGGTTATTTAGAGTCGCATATATATATTTCACCATCCGTTCTTGGGATATATGTATAGAAACTGAAATTACCGTGTGCGGCCATGACTCAATCTGCTAACCATTGTACATAGACTCCAAGGAATACCCTGTCTCCAATACGCAGCGCTATCCACGCAAAGAAGTATCCACACAAACTATGCCATCCACATCTGTGGCTTTGACGCCAGGGTTGGCGTCTTTTCTCCGGTCGTTGAAGACCAATCCGATTGACACATCTATCGATAATCTGATCTCGTGCGTCTCACCGTCATCTCACACCTCGCATGTTCGCTATGTATATTAATGAACGTCCAGACTCCTCAAGCGAAGACAAATTCGTCACTCCCGATCATGCGCTACCGCGACCGCTTACCTTCTCCTTCGTGTCATCTCGGCCTGTCGCACATCAGATGCAGCTAAGCTTATTGAGCGGGTCCAGAGTGTGGGAAGGCGGCTGATGGCTGCGCAACCGAAGGAAATGGTAGTTGGTAACATCGTCCGGCGCGTGTTGGGCCTGATCCGGGATGAAGCCGAAGACGACAGGGAAGCCGACTTCAACCTGAGTGAAGCAGGCTCCGAGAGCCAGCCTCAAACGCCCCGTGCCTTGGATGGTTAGCACTCGCCATCCCGCATTATCTGTGATTTAAAGGCGCTAACAATTGGATAATAGATCCTTCTGAATATTCATCTGGCCGTTTCGAAGGCTCGGACCGAGGATCTTCTCGACCACCGTTGTCGCAGCCCGCACCGATCTCCATGTTCAGTCTACTTTCACACCCGGAGCCCGAAACGTCGCTTCCCGGCACTCCTGCATCGGCTTCCCCATCCGGAAGATTGCTGGGGCACGCACAAAGCAAGGACATTCGTGCCGAAGTTCTCGAAGGTGTCAATGAGATCATCGATGAATTGGGTCAAGTAGATGACCAGATTGCGGCCTATGCCCTCGACCATATTCACTCCAACGAGATCATCCTCACCCATACATCGTCCACTACCGTCCAGAAGTTCTTGCTGAAAGCTGCTGCCAAGCGGAAGTTCACCGTGATTCACGCCGAATCCTACCCCAACAACCACGAAGCGACCCATGCCACCGTCAGCGGCAACAGTACTGGCGATGAAGAGATCCTGAGCACTGAATCCTTCCAAAAGCCTCTGATCGCTCTGGGTATCACCGTCATCCTGATCCCGGATTCTGCTGTGTTCGCGCTCATGTCCCGAGTCAACAAGGTCATCTTGGGCACACATTCCGTTCTTGCCAATGGTGGGCTGGTTGCCTCCGCAGGTACTCGGGTTATTGCTCGCGCAGCAAAGGTTCACCAGACCCCTGTGGTGGTTGTGAGCGGCGTATACAAGCTTAGCCCCGTTTATCCGTTCGACTTCGACTCGCTGATCGAATATGGCGACTCCAGCAACGTTATCAGCTACGAGGATGGTGACTTGGTGGATCAGATTGACGTTCAAAATCCTCTGTACGACTACGTCCCGGCAGAGTTGATCGACCTTTATATCACCAATTTGTGGGTTCCCATGGTTCATGTATTCTTGTCTAGCCGAGCTAACTATGGACGTTCTTTCACAGGGGAGGTCACGCTCCGTCTTATCTTTACCGTATTGTGTCCGACCACTATCGCAAGGAGGATATCAGCTTTTAAGCATCTGGTTGAAGAGAAGAAAAAAATGACGAAAAATGAAAAAGGAATTGGTATTAGAAAAGCATGGCTACACACCGGCGTAAGGATTGTAATAGACAAAATATGAGGGACGATACCCACCGGGATAACACAAGGACTCGTGGAAGACACGTAGTTAACCCTAAATGGAATAGTTATGAATCAAGATCATATGATATGGATCATGCGATAAGATCAATTAGATGATGAACATTGTATCCGGATGTTCCAGCCTAAAACCCAAAATATATTATTGTGAATATCGTTACGGACATTTCAAGCACCCAATTCATACTACAGCGGCTAAAAGGAGACGGAGGATTGAAGTTTGAGACTTGATATTTTAGGGCCCTTCCCAAAGAAATAAATCATGGCGCCATCTTTTATAAGTATATCAATCGTAGTAGCTGCAATTTGTTTGCAGGGTCATCCGTCCTGAACCATAATTTCCAGACCAGACCATAGACTGAAGATAGATCCCATCGTAGTAATCTTCCAATGTTCCATGGAATGGGCCCTTTCCCATCGTTCCCGCTGCAATCGTTCGTTTGCGCAATCCTCTAAGAACGGGGCTTCTCCTTCTTCTCCTTCCAGAGGGCGAGCAGGGAGACACCGGAGACCTTGACGACCTTGAAACGGACACCGGGAATATCACCCTTGGCCTTACCCTTACGACCGAAACCGGCAAGGAGAACCTCGTCGTTCTCATCGATGAAGTTAAGACAACCGTCGTTGGGGACTGCGAGTTGAACCGTTAGCACAATCTGAACCATATCCTTCCATGCGTGCCGTTTTCCTTCGAATTCCATCCAAGCCCCCCATCTCCAGCACATCCACCATCCCAACATCACCAGACAATCCTCATTTTCCGTATTTGCAGCACATGGGCATAACTGTAGGAGAGAAAAAAAGAGGGCTACCCACCGAAAGCAGCGACCTTCTTGCCGTTCTTGATCAACTGGACCTTGACACACTTGCGAATAGCGGAGTTGGGCTGCTTGGCCTCAACACCGACCTTTTCGAGGACGATACCCTTGGCGTGAGAAGCACCACCGAAGGGAGAGGACTTGTAGGCTGTACCGAGCAGGCGCTTCTTGTAGTGAAGATCGGCCCAACGGTTCTCACGGCGGGTGTTCGCGAGCTTGCGCGCGGCGTTAAGACCACGAGGCTGTCCCTTACCCATCTTGGCGGATTATGTTCGAAGGACGGTCTGTAGAAGAGAAATGCGTTAGATCTTGCTGTGGCAATCTGAGGCTTGGTGCTTTCGTGATGTGTGGAGGGGACGTGGATTTCAAATGTACATGGCCGGGGCGGTGGAAAATCAAAAAATCAAATCATTCGGTGGCAAACGAAAGTCCCTAGACACGAATATATTTCATCAAAAAATGGCAGCAACAATATACATACCGACTGATATAGATTGCCGAAAGGCCTGATGGGGATGGTTGTCGAGAGTCGAAGGGTTCCTTTCACGGCCGGCGGTGTCGCTGAAGGCTCACCAAAATGTTCTGCTGTGCGCGCTCCGCCCTAATCGGCCGCTAAGCGAGGCACGGGATCGGAATAACTCCCGCCGGCCTCCGATATCGATAAGCCCCTTATCAGTGACGGTCCAGCATTGATGTATGCGGAGATTAAGCTCCCTCTTTGCTTACGGCTGTCAATTGGAGCTTGTTCTGTTCTAGTTCGCCTGTGAACATCATGGATATAGCTCCAAAATTGGAGAATCTGAGGAAAATCCCCTCTGCGCGTCTGCCTCCCCCGGTCCTCTTTCAAGGTCCACCGACTTCCCAGAATGGATCTAGCATCTCTCTCACACCTGCGGTGCCCCCTGTTTCTCCGAGTGGAGGGGTTCAGCGTCCTGCACTGCAGCGGAATCGTTCCTCTCGCAATCCCGGTGGCCTCGAGACTCCAGGTTCTCTTTCGCCCTTTCTATCGCGTACCCAGTCCAAAGGCGAAGTAGATCGCTCGGACGCCATCTGGCAAGAAATGCAAAATGCCTTGTCAGAGGTCGAGCTGAGCGCGGTAGCTAGTGGACACGTTTTTGGCGAGAAGCACTCTGAAGCCCTTGAAGACCTGCGAACGAAACAGCTGAAGCTTGCGCAAGCCTGGGCTCGAAGCGAAGCTGACGAGGTAGTTGATCCGAAGAATGCAGCTAGCAAGAGTCAGTCAAGACCGAGGGTATCCTCTCGAGCCACAAGTCCCTCGGGAGAGCCACCCGCACCAGACGATGCCTCCCAGAGGAACCTAGACGAGGAAACAGAAAAGGACATTCTTCTGGCGCGTGAGAGGCGTGAAGCGAATGATCGCTACTTCGACCGGGTCAACAACGGTGTATTGGATGTGGTAGCTAAGCTTGAGGAGGTTGCTCAAGCTATGCGGGCCGTGGAGAGGGAGAGCAGAGACATCTGGAGTGACAATGAAAGCATAACCACAGAGACCGCATCAACGGCTAACACCGGATGAAACTGTCAGGCGCCTTATGAGTATTGATCATCAGTGGACGTCGCGCAAGGTTTCCAGCCTTGTGGCTATGGTCTACATGCCATGCTGACTGACAGTCGACGTATACATTCCATCAATTCCAACAGTGCTCTGCATAGGTGGGGTTACTACCACGCACGTGGCAATGGGAATTCTATCGTCCTGATTGTGTGATGACCACAAGAAACCACCTGCAATTTGCATGACCTGCGGTATTGTGAGAAGAAGGCCGTGGCCATTATTTGCGTATAAAAATGCAACATTGTCATTCGATGCAGGGAAAATGGTAAGGTTGGACCGACAAGGAAAATAATAATACATGAGAAACGCTAGTCAATGACAGACAAGGAAAGGGTATCTGGACATATCTGCTCGCCAACGTCGAGCAACTCCAATGAACATGTACTCAGCCAAATTGAACCTACTCCTTCTTTACAAGCCTCAGCACAGACTTCCATCCTTCCCGCGCCGTTTCTCGCATGTCATCCCACCGACTTTCGTTTGCCTTTTTGGCCAGCTTTTCCACTTCTTGGTTCCAGTGATGCTTCAGCAAGTCCTCCATAGTAGGCCGTTCTGGCTCCGTTGTTTTCTTCTCTAGTCGGGCGCTATCTCTCGGGGCTAGTCGGCGATCGTAGGCGCCTGTAGGTGAAGATAACCAATTTAGAGCTTGAGTCTGTTGACGTATAGCATCACGTTGTTCCAGGCGAATAGACCGATGTACTTGAACTGTTAAATATAAGGCGGTTGTAGTTAAGGCAAATCCGCTGAACTATTTCTCATATTAACTGATAGTTCGGCGCATGCCTTTGAGTCGGGGAGGGGGTTGCCACTTACAAACCCAGCGAAGAAGCCCATATCTGCTTCTTTGTTTTATGAAGTAAACTGATTCTCTAAAGGATAGTGAACTCTTTCCGACTGCTGGCAGACAGGTGGGGGAGGAAGCTCTTCGGTGCCGGCCGAAAGAACAGCAGTCGCGATTCGGAGATAGCAAAGTGGCGACTCAATACCCGTTTATCAATGCGGAGAGATATGGAGAGTCCAATATAGTCCAAACCAAGAGGAAAATGGGTGAAATTGAAAAAGGCAGGCTTGTCTGCTTGTCTAGATGAAAGAAACAAAACTGCAAGTATGGGGAGTTTCTGTTGCGCGGATCGGGAATGCCATTCGAGCACTCCGATTGGCTGCCGCGGAGGAACGAATCTTTCCACCGGTCCTGGCAGATGCTCCAGCATAACGCCTGTGAACTGCAACTTCATCTTACTATCGCCCACCTCCAAATTTCGCCTTTCTCCCCTCTCACCGGTCCTTCGGCTTGCTGTAGGAACAGACCCACGACTTTTTCTACAGCACACATCTTCGTCATCCACCAATTGCCACCGCAAAGAGAACCAAAAAACAACCGATTAAAAACACCTTCCGCATACACCTATCACAATGGCCGGTGGTGCAGCCAAGTATCGCCATCTCAGCCGCAAGTCATCGCACAGACAGGCCCTTCTTCGCAACTTGGTCACCTCTCTCTTCAAACATGAGTCGATCACAACAACATGGCCCAAGGCCAAGGAGGCGCAACGGCTGGCTGAGAAGTTGATCACATTGGGCAAGAAGAACACAGAAGCGAGCCGGAGACAGGCTTTGTCGGTTTTCTATGTATGTGGGATTTTGGTTCTTCATCTTTCTATACTTCCGCATCGAGGGAACCTGCTTAAAGGACGGGATGAATGTTGCATGTCAACTTTCTCCTTGATTGATCTTTGATTTATCTTGAGGGTGTCGGTTTTTGTTGCTATTGGTACTAATCGGATCACAGACTCCTCATGATCTCCTTCCTAAGCTCTTTGGACCCCTTCGGGAACGCTACGCCGAGCGTCCCGGCGGCTACACTCGAGTATTACGTGTCGAGCCCAAGAAAGACGACCAAGCACCTAGCGCCATCCTGGAACTCGTTGACGGATCCAAGGATATACGGTTCGCGATGACGGCACGCACCGTCGCCAGGCAACGGTCTCAGGGTCTGGACACTCTCAATGAACTGACACGGTTGAACGTACAGAAGGTGACGCGGTTCCGAAAAGACGGCGTTGACGACTTGGAGCGGGAGATTAAGAAGTTGGAGCTTGACGGCCGGAAGGAAGAGAAGGCTCAGAAAGCTCAGGCGAAAGGAGAATCGAAGCAATAGATGCATATAAAACAACCCTGTTGAATCAGGGTAGGGTTGCCAAAGGCTCGGCGAATGGGGCACCGGATCGCAGCGACCTGAGTCCATCTGGTGCTTCTGTATCTGTACATTTTTTCCTCCATGGTCTCATGTCTTTACCAGTTGGTCTTTATGATCGTGTAATTTTAGCTGTTGTTTTCTGGATACAGAAATGGGCTTCCGCTTATTCATAGACTGTCACTGTTTATCCTGCAACTAGGTACGTGATGTAGCTTGGATCACGCTGTTAGCATGAGGAATAGGTTAAGGGTACACTGTGGGCATCCTCTGATGACGGTCTTCATCCGGCATGGTTGCCTGATTATCGCCTGAGTAGCCTGACTGCATCAGTCATCACACTTGCGGATCCAGAAGAACGACCAAGAAATCCTTGTACTTTGACTTTCTTTCAGAATGTCTGTTCATAGAGATGAATTTCTGAGAGTTCACGGTGTCCTGCAACTCTTGGAACTATCGTTGACCATCGCGATTTCATGGAGATTTCGACTGACAAAAACACCTTACTGAGCCGCAAGTATGCATTAGATCCGAGATATATATTAAGAACCCTTCATGTATGGTGTATTCCACTCTGTGAATTTTGTTTGATTTCTCATGACCAACTAATATAGCCAGCTGAGAGCATTCGTTGCTGATATTGAAAGCAATATCGAATTCGAAGCTAACTGAGCTACCGTTGATGACTGATAGCCTCGCTTAGAGATGGGGTACTGAGTAGTTTGTTATGATAATTCCCACATCCAAGAACTAGATTGGCATTTCCCAGTCAAAGATCTGTGCTAACTGTCTTACATAGCCAGTGATTTCTCATCCTGCCTCTAAGCAACGGCCTTCCTGTTGCCCAGGGTCCCGCGGAGTCCAGCCAGTGCTTGATGGTTGTAGGGGTCGGGTCAAATACGGCATATACGGGTTGCTCACCGGCCAAAAGCTGGGCCGAGGTGGCCTGATATTTGTGGAGTCAGCATCCGATATGAATTCTCATCTTTGAAGGGATCTTTCATAAAGCATGGCAGCACAATGAAGTGCATGTTGGTGCTCTGGACCAATGGAAGACATGTGCAGACTAGTATAAGTCTTGGGCACTCCACTACCATTCCTTTACTCCTGGTGGAGTATGTGTTCTGTCGGCAGGTTATCCCAGGGGCTTGGAAAGCACAGTTTCCAATTGGCCTCCACCAGCATACAGATATAGCGTGGAAGTCTGTGTAGAACATGGCTGGAATAATGTACTACTGTCAGGTACCCACTACTTTACCCCAGCTGTGACCCACTTTGGCGCATTATCTGAAATACGATGCCGATACGATGCCAGTAAAGCCTTTAATTGGCTCACGCTCTTATATGAGTAAGCGGTCCCTGAGCCCTAGTTGTCGTATAGAGCGTATACGATAATGGCTGTTGTCGAAGGTATCTATGCAACGAACATGAGTTTCTACTGCTATAAAGATCTGTTGCTGTCTTGCCTCAGCGATTTGTTCCTTTTCATACCACAACAGTTGTCCAAGCACATCTCTCCTTCTAACGAATTTCTCTCCCTATCTTAAGGCGTTCGCTTTCAAAGCCCTTCCTGCACAACATCGACTACTGGCATCTCACAATGGCCGTTGCCCTGCAAGATGACCCCGACCTTGCATTAACCAAGGCCATGCATGGAAAGTCGGCAGAAGAGAAGAATGCCTTCTTCGCCATGCTCAAAAAGAACAACGCGGCCCATCGGGAGATCACAAACGAATATGTGCGGCGCTGGAGGACCGAAAAGGGCATCGACGGCACGACTGACGAGGCCCGAAAGGAGAGAACGTCTGAGTACATGGGTGTGGTCAACAAGTGAGTGACCTTGTTTCCTGCTGCGGTGCACTTCAAACCGTTGTTCGCTGACTAGTTGGCCGGCACAGCTACTACGACCTTGCGACTGACTTTTATGAAGAAGCATGGGCACAGTCATTCCATTTCTGTCGATTCACTGTCGGCGAACCGTTCCTCCAGGCTTTGGCGCGCCACGAGCATTACCTGGCATATAAATTGGGCATCAAGCGGGGAATGGAGGTTCTGGATGTTGGATGTGGCGTTGGGGGTCCAGCGAGAGAGATTGCTCGATTCACTGGGTGCCAGGTGGTTGGAGTCAACAATAATGGGTATCAGATTGCACGCGCAACACGACATACGCAGAAGGCAGGCCTGGAGGATCAGGTGTCCTTTGTCAAGGGTGATTTCATGGTAGGCATGATGAAGCCATATTTCACAATTATAAGAATTTTTGTCTCACTGACTGTCAACTTAGCATCTTGATTTCCCAGATAATACTTTCGATGCAGTCTATGTCATCGAAGCCACAGTCCATGCCCCAAGCCTTCAAAAAGTATATGAACAGATCTTCCGCGTTCTCAAGCCAGGTGGCCGCTTTGGTGTATATGAATGGGTCATGACGGATCGTTTCGATGAATCTAATCCTAAGCATCGTGCTATTCGACTGGGGATTGAGCGCGGCAATGGCATTGTTAACATGCGTACTCAAGATGAGGCCGCCGAAGCTATCCAAGCAGCGGGGTTCGTTCTCGAACATGAAGAAGACCTAGCAGCCCGGCCAGATCCTATTCCATGGTACTACCCTATTGCAGGGGAGCTGCGGCACGCACGAAGCCTCTGGGATCTACTCACTGTTTTGCGCATGACGAAGGTCGGACGAGGAGCGATGGGTTACCTGCTATGGGCGCTGGAAAGTCTGCGGCTGGCCCCATCTGGAACATCCGAAACAGCCACCGAGCTCGCCGGCGGTGGTGACAATCTTGTCGAGGGTGGTAGGCTTGGCCTTTTCACCCCGATGTATTTCATGATTGGGCGGAAACCGGATCTCTAGGCTTGGATTTCGGAGCCTAATGCGGAGTACAGGGTGTTGCATATGTTACGAATGTTACTAGTAATTGGAAATATTTGCCAGTCAATATCACTTCGTTTCCCTAATACTACTATCTAGCTGAACAAAGAGTCATATGGGGCTTGCATTTGCTTGTCTGGTATAAGCACTAGGGATATAGCAAAGATAGCAGACCCCGGAATTCCTTAACCGGCCAGCACTAGGAAGATATTCTCACATACCTGGTTACCCATAGCACATGGAATAGTTCCAAGCTTCGTTGCCCAAACTTGGCGGAATATCAGTGTCTTATCAATCGGCTGTGGTATCCCGCAGACTGTGACTAGTCTAGCCCTAACATCATGGTTTAGCGCAGGAATACCCCACCCCTAGAAGTATATCTAGTAGATTAACTAGAATATGAACTGATGCTGGTTAAGTTTGCCGTATTCTAAGTTTATCGGAAAAATCTGCAACGAAAATCAGATAAGATAAAAGGTTACATCCAAGCTACTTACTGTTTTCGGTCACGACGTAAGCACTCTGGAATGCAACATCCGACATGTCCGACAATCCCTTCTTCACTTTTCTCTTCAAAGATAATTACATGTCAATCCACTTGACATTGAAAGACCCAAAATCATGGGGTAACTGAAAAAACGCAATTTAAAAACAAAACATTGGCATTCGCGGTGTTTAGATCTACTTAGTTCAGTCCATATACATCTCTGGCAACATATTTGCAGTGATCCTCGCGAATATGACGGCTGAACCTAAAGAGATCCCACAGGGGGCTGCTGTGGAGGCAGGCCGGGACCAAAACTATGCGGCTATAGTCGACTATGAAGCCGAAGCTAAGCTCAATGGACTCAGAGAAGCACATGGTGTAATCGCACCCACACCCTATTAACCATCCTCGATGATGCGAATGGCTAATTTTGGTGCCACTCGCTGTTTAGGCCACCTGGGATAGCCCAGATGATCCCCATAACCCATATAACTGGTCGCTTACCCGCAAAGTCTCCATTGCCCTCGTGGTGTCCTGCGGTCAACTGGCCACTCTCATGTCGACCAGTATGATGGCTGCGGCATTGAACCAGATTGCAGAGGACGTGGGCCTGAGCATTTCCGTCACGCAGATCTGCTTCTCAATCTTTCTTCTTGGCTTGGCGTTTGGACCCTTTCTCGTCGCTGCCTTGTCCGAGATATATGGCCGGAAATTTGTCTGGTTGACTTCCAATGTCTGGTACATCCTTTGGAACTCACTCTGTCCCGTTGGAAACAACGCAGGACTGATGATGACCGGGCGGTTTCTTGCAGGCTGCGGAGCAAGCGCTGGTGTCACGGTGAGTGCCTGCTTGTAAAGACTCTCCGTGAAACAAGATAGCTGACAAAGAACACAGCTAACAGCACCTATCATGGCGGACATGTTCCATGCCAAAGACCGTGGAAAGTCTCTGGCACTGGCCACCCTCATCCCGTATCTGGGACCAGCACTAGGGCCAATAATGGGAGGGCTAGCCTCACAGCACATCCACTGGCACTGGCTCTTCTGGATCCTGTCCTCATTCGAGGCGCTTGTCACCGTCCTCGGCGCATTCATCCTAAAAGAATCATACACGCCAACCCTCTTGCGCCGCAAGGCAAGAGCGCAGAACCCGAACCTATACCCCGAGAACAGCCCCCTGACGCAGCAATTCTACATCGACCTCTTCGCCCAACTCCGAAAGAACATCTACCGTCCCCTGCACCTCCTTCTCACCCGCCCCATCATCCAGTTCCTGGCCATCGTCTACGGCCTCGACTTCGGCATCTACGTCCTCATGCTCTCCACCTACGCCAACCTCTGGATCGACCGCTACCACGAATCCGAAACCATCTCCAGCCTAAACTACCTCGCCATCGCCATCGGCACCACCATCGGCGCCCAAGCCGGCGGCCACCTGATGGACTACATCTTCCGGCGCATGCGCGACCGCCCCGGCGCCATCGTCACCCCGGAGTTCCGCATCCCCTACATGATCCCCAGCGTGCTGCTGATCCCCATCGGCCTCGTCTGGTACGGCTGGTCCGCCGAGCACCGCATCTCGTGGGTCGTCGTCGATATCGGCGCCGCAATCTTCACCGCCGGCTGCTTCATGGTCGGCCAGGGCATGCTGGCCTATCTGCTGGACGAGTTCGCGCATGCCGCCTCCGCCAACGCCGCCACCAGGATGCTGTCCAATATCCTCGGCTTTGCCTTCCCCATCTTTGCGCCCAGCTTGTATGACCGGCTGGGGTTTGGGTGGGGGAATACTCTACTCGCTTTGCTTTATCTGGGGCTGGGCGTGCCCATTCCCTTCGTGCTTTGGTTTTGGGGCCCGAGGATTAGGGCTATCGGGAAGGAGGTTTAATTTGGGGGGGGGGGTTAGGTCTAATAAAAAAGAGTGAGAGTAGTATACTATATAATGTTAATGATCTTCTTTAAACGGTCACCCGGTCACTCTCTATGGCTCTTCGTGTATGGAGTATATATACACTGTATAGTTCGGGGATACTAGATGCATACCCGAGAGGCAGAGCTGAGGTATCTCCGTTTGAGATCTCCCTTAGATTCTTTGTTCAAATTTACAATATGGCACATAGGCACGCAAGGAATATAGAGGTGAGGGGTTGTTAATTGCCGTACTCGAGATCTACTTAGGGTTTATAGTGGGCTAGATTGAATAGACGGCGGTAGCGAAAAAAAAGAGCACAGGACACAGGGGCTCAATTTCGACTACGATCGTGGTAATGGAAATGTACTAAGGAGATGCCCTCCAGTAGCATTTATCCGGACTAAGCCCATGGGCGTCTGCGCCTATACGAGTTGTCATGCTTGTATCGAGTTTATATGTTCAGTTGTCATACTCTAGACAAATTCGGTCAAATTCTAGCAAGTTTATCGGGCTGGTATCCTGACATCTATAGATACATGCATATATCATCATAACATCGTGAAGTACTCTATGAGCGGAGCTTTTCTAGCAAACATGTCGTCCATGGTGGTGCATAGTGCTAAGCCAGCTGTAGTCGAGGGTCTCCGCAAGACCTGACAAGATTGCGTGCGGAGGCATCGAATATCTTCTCGTGACACGTTGTGCAAGCTGATAGGCCCTTCAAACCCAGTACTCTGGGATTCCCAAGCCAATCGGTCCTGAATTGAGTTGCCTGGACCAGCAGCGCCAAATCGGAGGCGAATGCAAGGCGCATTGCAGTAAGCTGTATGCTTAAGTATTTTCAATAAACCCCGATCACGACTCGCTCTTTTCGCCGTTCTCTGCAACAGCCTTCTCGCGCTTCTCGAAGTGCCCCTGGATCCAGCAACGGTACATCTTCAGTTTCTTCTGGCGGTTGACCACCAACCGCCGGTCATATGCCAAGGCGTGTATTTTGAAAGCACCGTCATTCTCGCCGGTAACGGCCTTTTCACCTTCGGCCTTCTCCGGGAGACCCTTCTCGGGTGTCCACCGACCCCACATTTCTTCCAGCTCATCTCTATCAAAGAAGAACACACGAGTGCCGTCTCCACGTACGTAAAAGTTCTCATCCAAATACCGACCCTTCTTGAATCGAACCTGAGCCAAGTCGCCCCGCCCGTAGTCACGGAACAAGACCTTACCACCGGGCTTCAGGACCCGGTAGATATTGCGAAGGGCCTTTTCCCACTGGTTCGGGTTGAGGGCGGAGAAAATGAAGATCAAAACCACGACGTCAACCGATTCCTCCGTCAACCCTGGAGGAAGAGAGTCGTTGTTCTCATCGGGTTCGGCAGCGACATCCCACACGTCCGCAGTGATGTGCTTCGGGTTATAGTGCTCGCTCTCCCGTATAACCTTGACGGCATATTTCGAAAAGTCGCACGCATGGACCATGAGTTCCTCGTTCGCATTGTTGTTGATCAACGGGAATGCCGTGTTTCCAGCGCCTGCGCCCACCTCCAGAACGACCTTCTTTCCTGCATCGGGGCGGGTAACCTCTTCTAAGATAGGAAACTCCTGCTGCAACCACTTGCGATCCTTGAAGAAGTTGGCTGTGTTATTCTTATAAAACAGGTTCCACCATTTGGCGGGGTCTGCGTTGAAACGGAACTTGTCGAAGTCCGATGCGGGCGACTCGCGCTGCTTGGCGTATTGGACTTCTGCGAAGGCTAAAAATTCGTCGTCGGGTTCGACGTGATCCCAGGCATTGAACTCGAAGACGTCGTCGCCTTGTTCCAGGTAGCGAGAACCGAATTGAAAGGGATCACTGCGTTTGAGATTGTTGGAGGGGTCGTGCGAACGATGCGGGGCAATCATGGGAGGTTGAACCTCTTGGGTGACTTTGATAATGTCATCGTAGGAGTGAGCGTTATCTGGAGCCATCTTCCTCAAGACTGAAAAGAACGGTATGCGGCTCAACGAGGGAATACAAAATAGACCGCGATCAATGGAGGGGAAAGAAATGGTGTTGCGGAGAAGAAGAAAAAAGATCTGGTGGGGAAAAGAAAAAAAACCCCCATTCCTGCCTCAGGCGCCATCCGTATCAGTGGATCCCCGAAACGCTATCTTTATCGCAGCCAATCAAAAATATGGATGCCTGAGAGGATCAGCAACAAGCCTGAGCTGACGCTGCCTCAGGCACTCACAAATACGAATGTCCCCATTCTGATTCCACGCCCCATTCGAATGTCACTTCGCTTTCTCCTCACTTCCTCGCATTCCTGCATACTGTGTCCTTGTCTGGACATTTCGCTCCCACCAGTGCATAAATTGGCATCATCACCCCACGGGGTCACTCTGCGGGTGCCGACCGTCATGCTGGACATGCACTGAGTACAATTCATCTTTGCTCCACTCTTATCAGGCCGACCGCATTGACCATCTGTACATCGTATACAGATCCCGATTCCCGCATTAGTCACAAGGACTTGTTTCTTGATTCCTTTCCCCTCGTCGGAGTCATTAGAGATTATCCTTCACATCACCCAACCTCTGACTGTTTCTCTAAATATTTCCTGAGTCGCCATGTCCATTTTCAACATACTGTGCGGTTGCGTGACCCGCAGTTCCCCACTGTCATCTCAACCGCCGGCTCAGCCTCGTCATCAACCCCAAAACGGAGACAATGGCACCGCCACATATAATCCAGACAGCAATGGTCCCCCAGGGATGTACGAGGATGATGGCTACAGCCCCGTCGTCCCATTACCAAGATATACCCCACGACCCGTGAGCATTCAGGAGAAAACGCTAGAAGCACACATGCGGGATCCACCAGTGTCATCTTCTGAGAACGGCAGCAACTCCACATATTTCCAAGATGAAAAGGACCGTCTCGCCTTTGAGATGGCCCCTAACCGGAACCACAATCCCGAAGACCTGACCTCGGAGGTCTCTTCCGCTATCTCTTTCCCCAGTAGCTACGGGAATACCTCGACGGCAACGAGGGACACTCCGCCACCGCCGTATTCGTCTCGCGGGGTCTCTCCTGCGCCGTCGAGGTCTATGTCAGTGTCTTCATCGGGGTATCCGCTGCCGCCACAGCAGGTAGCTATGATGCAGATTGCGCAGCCCCGGCCTGTATTCCAAAGGCCGCACGGTTTAGTCCGGAATGTGTTGTCGCGAAGAAGTTTCGATGAAGAGCATGAGTCTGGGAGACCACGGAGGTTCTCGTGGGAGAGCCAATAGTTGTTCCAAATCGTTTTGCAATATCGAGGTTTAATTGGTCTGTTGACCGATCGGGACATCGCTTGGGGGGCATTGTCTTGTCTATTCACCCCATTCCCCCTGCCTCTTCCTCCACGATCTTTCTTCCTCTTTTCCTCTATTTCCCGATACTACATCTTGGCCACTGGAGCACCACATATTTATACGAGTAATGATGGACTTTGAGAGACTTACTGTCTATGCATGGATATGGGTAATCGGCGTTAAGGGCACTCTTGTTCGGCTTGATCTGCGTCATCTAATGAGACTACACCGTACATAATACATATACATATATACGTGTTCAAATCATGAGACTTTCCACATGTGGAATATTACACTCTAAACGCTCGAGTAAACACATCAACGCACGGAACACCAAACACAAAGCCATACATAAACCTCGACCAGTCTTGTCCTACCAGGTAAGTTACAGCAACACCACATCATACTGACACGCAATCCGCTCCTGCACATGCTTGAGTAAATACCCACAAGCCTGCGCCGGAAACTCCAGCAGACTAAGAATGCGCGGATCATCGCTCTCCTCCAGGTACATGCAGATCGCCACACACTCGGACCTGGCCCTCGTTTCCATCCACCAGACATCGAGATTTACTATCATGGCCAGCCACCAGCTGAGGATAATCAATGCAGGCGGGTCCTTCTTCAACAACTGGTCGTAGTAGTCCGGCAGGAGCCGGCCCATGTAATTCGTATAGTGGATGAACGTCTTGATGCTGCGCTCGAGGGAGAGCAAGGGGGTTAGCATTCGCAGGGGCCAGTGGTAGGGGTTTGTTTCCTCGGTGGTGGTATCGTCTATGCCGCAGATGTCGGCGAGTTCCGGATGTAGGTCGACACGTCCGGGACGATGGTCGTCGTAGAGGGGGTTACCCTCGCGAGACCGCTTGAAGACGTCCCACCACATGCTTTGGGTCACCCAGGGGCCTGTCAGCCCGAGGAGATAGCGCAGGCCGCTTTGGAGCATCAGCCAGTTGAGGGCTTCGGGGTCGTCGGAGAAGACGAAGGAGCTGCGGGGGCTGTATTCTTCGAGACTGAAGGAGTGGATGGTCATGAGGAGACAGGCGGAGTAGAGGGGGTCCATGTTGTGTGGGCCGACGGCGGTGGAGATCTCCTCGGAGTACTGATTGATGGCCTTTTGCCAGTGGTAGGCCTCCACCATCGTGTAGGTGTTGTCTTCGGGGTAGATGCGGCGGAGATGGGATGTTGCTGCGCCGATGATGGCGTGCATGAGGAACGGTGACTAGGCCCGGTTAGCTTGTCGATGGCCTGCTGACTGGGGATATACCAGGAACCCTAACATCGAACGCCAGCTGGATCATTTTACCCCTCATCATGTTCTGGCTACGCTCGGAGCTGACAGTAGGGATCGTAGCTTCATGGAAATGGTGCAATGCTCGCAGATAGAAGACAGATGACCATTTTTAGGCTTCAAGCGTAGCAGCTCGTCTAACTTGAACGAGACAGCACGCAGCGACATTGTATATGCCGCTGATTCCTGCTCGGTCAAGCTTGGGACATTGTCGATAAAGTAGGATATCACACCCTTGCTACGCGCAGAGCTAACTGGACCGGCGTCATAGCTGCAGTCAACTCCATGCTTTTGGCATCGCAGACAGTGGGGCTTAGTCTCGTCACACTAGGATCCTTCAGCCCTGCATTCCTTCGAATACAAGGAGTATGTATGAAAGTGGCGAGTACCTTAACTCTTCGTTGCTTGCATTTCACACATCCAGCGCGCGACTTCCGGTGCGATCGACGGGCATGATAAACCTTCTCAGCGCCGTCTTCTGCGCCTGACGATTGGTACAGTGGCACACGAAATAGGCTCTTTCGGCCCTGTAAGGTGTCCAGGAGTGTCGGGGGGTGGGTGCTGTGGGACTGGCCTTTCCCAGTAGACTCGTCTGCTATAGCTGGCATCGCTTTTTATAACCAACTTCCAGTTGATGGTTTTATGAGATATATGTGTGGATAATTAGAGACCAGATACTAAGACTTGTTCACCCTTTTCTCATCATAGACGGAAGGAATGATTGTCCTTTGGGTGGATGTGAGAGGAATACGAGGACTCAGCCCCGTTGTCAGTGTCCCTACATCATGGAACAGTATTGAAGCTGTCCAGACCCTCATTGGCGTGAGACACACCGCCCTGAGCCACAAGGCAAAAACTAAATACTAGTAGTCAATTGTAATCGTTAGTATTCCGTGTACTATGGCACATCTGGGGCATCCAGACGGGGTATGGTGGATCCTGAAATTGACCAACTGTACGGTTAATAAAACGGCAGGGATGGAATTTCACCATCTCTGAAGAGATCAATGACTTGAACAATTTGAAATCCGAATCGAATGCCTTAGACCATGCTCGATGCTTATTACTCATGCATAATATGATGGCTTCTTGAATCGCAAATTGTTCCTCGTATGCATCGACCGCACCGTCTTTGGGAAAAAAACCGCTGCAAGTATTGGAAATGTATAGTATTAAAGAGCAAAGCCACGAAATGGATGCTATGGGGTATATGTCCTCTGTAGAAATGCTAACTTTGTAAAATTTTGCCAGTTGCATTTCTGGTACGGGCACGGTGGTTGGGCTATTTATGATAGTTTTCGCAAGGACAGTAACATACTGGCTCATGTCTGTGAATACGAGAATTTGGAATAATTCATAAGGCGAGGATAATGCCTTTGACTCGATGCATAACTGACACGAAGTATAGCACAAGAATCGCCGTTTGTCAAGTATATTTGTTCGCCACTAGTCCTAACCAGGTAGCTCTCGTATTCGGCCAACAGGAGCAACCATCTTGATATATCCTCGGAATGTTTACTTATTAATATAGCCCATGTGCTTTTAACGAATCGAAAATCTGAATACTCATGTCCTGTCCGAAAAGACTAATGCTCATTACTTCATACACATCTGGAATGGCCCATCAACTAGCCGATTTGTGCATTGGAGAAGTCCATCTCTGTACCAGAATGTTAGTAAACCTTACGAGGCCCTAAGCACGATAGTGTCCAAACATACCCGGATGTTCCGCCTGGAACTTCTTCAGAAGATCCATCTTGCGCTGCTCATCGCTGCTTGCGCCGCCGATTTCCTTCTGTCGCTGATCGTACATCATCTTCTCGACCATGGCCCTGGTCTCCCCGTCCAGATCGCTCAGCTTCGATGACTCGGGCGTGATCTTACTGACGTCGATCTTGGGCGCAGAAGTCACCACATGCGGCCACCACTCAACCTTATTCACCTTGTCCAGATGAACCGCTACCTCCTTTCCAGGCGGTTGCGATGTCGTCTCCAGCGTCCATGAGCACTCGTCAAGTATAACCGGGTGAGGAAAGTCTCCCTGTCAAACACTTAGCTATCCCATCCTTAATGCCCACCGGTATCACCAAAAGAGCGTAGCCTACCTCGATAATAGGTTCCTGTCCCTTAACCGCCACCTTGATCTTAGTCTTGGTCAAAACCACATCCAGATCCCTTCCCCTGAGGTTTCCCGGTACGGCAATCGTCACGTCCACGTCTTTGATGGTCTGTGTCCACTTGTATGGCAGCTTCGCTTGCTCGGCGTCTTCCTTCGCCTTGCGCTCCTTCTCCTCGCGCTCGCGCTCGGCCAGTTCGGCGGGGTTCGGATCGCGTTCGGCCTCGGCAGAAGACATGGTTGGGTTTGGGGTCTATGCGCTTGCTCAGATGCTTTGTGGTAAGTCAGCTGATGTTGGTGGTTCTTTAGTACCTGTGCTTGTTGTAGAGTGGGATGGCGGGGTAATGAATAGAAGTGGGTTGCGGGGAGAATAGATGTACGCTTGAAATACCTTGACGGGTTTTTGATAAAGGCTTTTTATATTTGTGAGTGTTCGGTGAGCTGGTTACTGAGTGGATGTGAAAGTACAGGAGAGAGATTCCCAGTGTTCGTTGTGATTGTTTGGACTTTTGTTCTCTCCGTTGGCGGGGCAGTTCCGCATGGAGCTGGAGCTTACTAGCCTCTTTCGGGTGTTTTTCTATTCGATCAATGTGGCTGTTTGAATACGAGTCTGTAGAGTATGGATATGGCACATGTTTTAATTATGTCATGAAATTTTATGATATCATGTAATTCGACTGGGCTGGCTTGTCTATAACAGCAAGCATCCCGGTCTTCATAGGGTATTCGTAGTTAATCTGATATGTAGTGTGTGAATAAATGAGGAGAAGTGAAAGCATTATCATATATGTCCGTGAACAAGTGAGGGTGGCATGTTAGCAAAAAGAATCAGGGTTGGTAGCATCACTCGACATCTCCCCCTGAAGGCCAGGGCAGTCGACACACCTGGCGGACCACTCAACTTAACCTCGGAAAGGAGAGGATGAACGATAGTAGCGAACGTGTATAGCCTCATGTAGTCGGCTCGGCCCTTACTCTATGCTATCGACTACGTCCTCCTCTGTAATAGGTCCCATCCAGGGTGAGCCGTCGAAGATGCGGACATGATGCGGAGATGGAGCATTCTGGTGAACATCTTCCACTTGCTCAACAGATATGCCCGGCTCCTCGACGGAGTTGAAGAACTGACCCGCATATTCCGCAACTTCGTTTGCCATCTTAGTCTCCAAGATCCCCTCCAGCATCTGCATATCTTCCTTCCACCGTTGTTCCCTCCGTGCCTTTTCCTCTTCCAGCCGACGGCAGGTTCCGTCCTGCTCTCGAAGCTTGAGGCAGTTCGGGCACAGATAGTTTACCTCGCAGTATGAGCAGTTACATGGAGGATTGGCCTCAACGCAGTCCTGGCATACGTGCACCGAGCAGCTTGAACACTCACGGAGGACACTACCACACCTTTGTCGTTGATCGCCGACAGCTCGATACTGCGGGCAAAAGAACGATTGGCAGCCTTGCCACTTGGCCGAATCTGACTGTGATTCACAACCAACGGAGGAACGTGATGAGGAACGGGATCGGTTCGAGTTCGAGACTGAGACACTCCTGAGTCGGCGGTGCACAAGAGAAATGGGCCCTGGCGGGTCGTCAGCGCCTTGCACAGCGTGGCTACTAACATCCGGGACGGCATCCGCAGGATTATCCTCGGTAAAGCTGCTTGCAGTAGAGTCGACAGCCCGGTGGGTCCGATATGGCAATGCAAATTCGGTCGAGGAGCTCAAGTAATGCGACGAAGCAACAGCACTGGTGGTCTGTTGAGAGCCTGATCCGGGCCGATTTTGGATGGCCATCTTTTCTAGAGTAAGGTCACGGTATCCACAAATGCGTAAGCGGAGGCCGCGTAGATCATGTTCAATGCATAATGGCTTCGAGCAACTTTTACAGTGTACCTTCCACTGGGGAGTGTCATAACATTCCTGACACAGATTTCGAGGGCAAGCCGTGGGCTCTCGGTCTGGAGGCCCCAGCAACCATTTCATCATAGCTATATGTCCCGTTTCGAGTGTGTAGTCAGGTTTCCGTGGATCACCGTAGGCATACTTGGGAAAAGTCTTACTCCACTCTTGCGCCGAGTATTCCAGGTCTTCCCAGCCTTGCCCACGGGGCAGAGGCGCTGCTCGCACCTGGTCTACATCCCGGTTAGGAGTTCCAATACTGATACCGCCTCCACCGGAAAAGATTGGTTCGGTACAACACCAGTGAAATTTCAGGACAGGATGAGGGGGTGTGGTGCTATGATTCAAGGTATCACTTTCAGAGGTACTCTCCAAGGGATCCAGCATGAGGCAGGGCGAAGTGGTGGCCCCTGGCGCCCACCAGAAAGGTTGCTTAGACTCCCCTGACAGCGATGAGGGCCGTCGAGGACGAACGTAGGGCCGATCATAAGCACAACTTGCACAGAGCGTCTTGCGGCACCCAACACAGTGCATTAGAACACTACACTGTTCGCATCTTTCCGGAATCTCTTCGTAGCAGTTGTCGCAGCGGATATTTTCCACAAATCGCTTATGGCTCCAACGTGAATGGGCCGGTGACATTTTACCCTCGCCAAGGTCCCTGCCTTCTCCTGTCCCAAGGGCTTCACCATAGCAGCCAGTCTCCTCATGTTCCCACAGCTTACCGTCTCTTTTGGGTGGACGGCTGCTGTGGTCTACCGGGCCAATCCAATTCTTCGACCGCCATAACCGGTCAAAAACCACCCAGACCTCCGCAGAGCCTTGCGGTACTCTCATGGAAACGTAACCTCTCCTCCTATAGCACCTCCCGGCGGGAGTCGAACACCACGCGGTGTCGGTCCAAATCCCTAGTTTATGGCAGAGGTTGACTAATTCATGGGTCGGCTCCGAGTCTGAATCCTTCCGAGTTAAAGAAGAGGAGAGGTAGGGTCTTCTTCGGTGATGTCGGCATCGGTAGGTATACAGGCTTTTCAGTGCAAGACGCTTGGTAGATGAAGAGCTACCAATGCTGTTTTCCATATCCACATCATATTGAAGCCCAAACATTGTCAGATACGGAATGATATGGTATTTAAGGGAGACATTTTTACATCCCCGGACGGAGAGATGCTCTAGTGTTTCGCGCCGTGAATACAAGACAGTCGATATGAGTATCTGCCCAGACACCGCCGTATTATCCAACTCTAGACTCCTCAAACACGGACTGAACGGGACCACCACATTCATCAACAGCTGATCAAGAGCATAAGGGCGGGATTGCCGCGGTACCACCACTGGCTCCAGAGTCCCTGGCATGACAACCCGGAGGTGAAGAGGTACCTGAAGGGAAGAATAGACGAAACGACAAGTGCTTCCATGCTGTGGGATAAGATCTAAGAAAGGACCGGAGGTAGCGGGAAGTGTGGTAGATTTTCAAAATGGAGTCTGTCGGGAGTTGAAGTAGCAGGGATTCGAGGAGAGGAGCATGAGTCGTGATGACTCGTTCGAAGGTTGAGAGAGAGCGTTGGACGGGGATGAGCGACTGTTCCAGGGCGGAGTCGACCAGCACCTGCTGGTTGTGAGCGGCGCTATCGGCCATGCTTTCAGGTGCCTGGTTCTCCTATGGACTGGCCGTCAGATCGTGGGTGAGAGATGTACCAGCGTGGTTTATTGCCTTTGTCTTTACGTCTGTCGGTCACGCTATTGCTGTTGCTGTTGCTGCCGCTGAAGGTCAAAGTGACGCGAGGTCGCGAACACAGCGGAGATTGCGGAAGATGCAGCGCATCATAGGGAGAAAAGAAGGAGGGCGACACAGCGCAAGGAGGGCGGTATAGACTCAGGAGTTGGACGTCATGCTAGGCCATCAAAGGGAGAACAAGATACGATAATACTGGCTGATGTGTGGCTTTGACAACTCACAATTGGGACAAAAACCAACGGCCTTACGGCCGGCAAACTGCCCGCTTGCATCATGTGATAGGTCGACTCCAAAAGACTCTTCTCACTTTTGCGACCTTCCCTATTCGAGCCAGTAAGATACTTCAATTATTTAATAAATAATCCAGAGGCCCTGAACCTCAACAGGGTTGAATTCTATTTGGTCGATCTATGGAGGAATAACCCTTTTTCTTTCCCTTTTCAGGTGTTGACCTTCAATAACATAGGGTATATAATATAGTTCATCAATCCAATGGATCTCCGGGAAGTTTAGTGCCGGTCTATTGAATCGCCCACTGTATATCCCCTTGCAATGCCCTTGCGCCCTTCCACCACCAGCGTATCATCTGGGGCGTCCTCTTCATATTGAATATCGAAATCACTCCCCAACCCCTTCCACGTCCGTTGCGACCGAAGAAATTCTGCCCCTGGAGAGAAGGTCCCGCCGATCATAGCCAAATCCCCTTTGGCCCGTTTGGCCAGTGCTCGAGCAGCAGACGGCCCACTAGCTGCTGAGGCCGCATCCTGTGCTGAAGCTGAAACGCGGGGTGCAGGATTCCGCATCGGCCTCGAGTGCGAGACATATCGACCGGTGCGCAAATCGAACTCAGGTGGTGCAGATTCGGATTCTGACATATCCTCTTCCTCATCAACGGTCGCACCATTCGACAATGGAGTCTCCTCCTCGACTTCCTGGTTAGGTTGATTAAGAACGCTCTGGAAGTCACTCTGCCAGGCTCCGGTCCAGATACGCTCGGCATCCCCCTGGAGAGCAAGCTCCAGCTCAAATGGGGTGATCACTGGCTTCCAGAAATCTTTGCTGTCAACTAGGGAACTCTCCCAGCAACCGATGACCACCCAACCATCGATCTCACTGAAATTAGCCACTTTGGCTGCGTTCAACTTCCCCACCACAAACATATAGCTCTTCTTGCCAGCTTCCGCGATTTTCTGCTTCACATGCTCTACGATATGTAGATAGTTCTTCACACTAAGCGTGTTGACTAAGATTCCGAAGATTGGTGCAGTGCTGAGACGGGTCAAGGTGGCATATCGACGCCGCAAAGCGATTGCGGTCGATGCAGGCAAAGGCTTGACGTTTTCGTTTTGGAGGTCATCTGTTGGATATATGTGAATTGAAGCTACGCGAGACGCCAGCGTCATGAGGAGAGCCGTAGGAGGGTCTGAAATGTGGAAAAGCTGCCATTCTGATAATGAATCAGGAGTCTCGCAAACGGAGTCCGGCACTGTTCGATTGGGAATCGCAGATGATGGGTTGTGGACCAAATCAGTAGCAAACAAGTTGGTGTAACCTTCATTCACAAGTCGCGAGTACACTGCAGGAATATGGTCGGTGTATGTCACGTCAGCCGCGAGGATGACCTTTGTGGTAAGGTCAGGGTAGGTCTCTTGGAAAGCGCGAACGACGGGGTCGATGGGAAGAGGTTTATGTGTGAAAACGTAGATCACCGGTAGTCTCGACGTTGGAGATAGGCATGAGCGGCCATAGTGCACGACGACATCTGCATTGACATGCTCCGCAGCCACCTCGTCGACGCAGCAAGTCCCGTAGGACGTATCGGCTAAGATATACAATTTTGGCGACGTCTCCGTAGTATCCGCGATATTGAGCTGAGAAACCGAATGCGCTAGGCCATCCGACTCTGCAGTAGTACTCGCTCCATCTTTCTGCGTGTGAGAAACATTGCCGTCAGTAGCGTTGCGCTTGTCTAAACCGCGGCTAAGCAATTGAAACACCCGTGGTGCATCCGGAAGCATATCATCGGGGAACTGAAGAGCAATTCGCCTATAACGAGCCTCTCGGATCTCCTTCAACGTGCGGTCAATATCATAAGTGATTGATAGCTCCTCATCCGACAGCGTGCGCGGTGCCTCTTGTGTAGTGATGGGTTCTGTAGCCTCGAGAATACGATCATCGGGGGTTGACAGCACGGGGGCTGCTGCCATTTCTGTAGCCATCTCGAGAAGTTGATGATATCGGCAATATAATAGATAACAAGAGCAAACTATGTTGAATTAAGGGAGATCGTGGAGATGGCGGGGTTTGAAATTGTTGTGGAATTTTTTTTCTCGCGATTTTGGGAGAACAAAAAGTCCCCCCACTTCACCCCGCCATCTAAATTATTTCCGTACAAGAACCAATGGCGCGGATGCCAATTACTGATGTTTATACATGCGATACAATGCCTTTACCCTTTGAGTTTATATTTTTCCATTCATAGTATTTCTGTCCTAGTGAAATGGTTGATCGATAATGCGCAAGATGAAAATTTATCATGGTTAGAACCGTATGATTTTTTTTGGTAAGTAAGCAAGTACGATAGCCTAACTATCAGATATAGCAGCTTACTGTATAGAAGGCTCGCTAACCTACAAATCCGCCCGTGCTGGTTCCCCAGCCCAAACACGTCGAATCAATTCACGGATTGGTGCGCGCTCGATCTCCCGTGGGTTCCAGTAGGGGTTGCTCACAGCAATATCCGCTGCCTTGTCGATATCTTCCTCCTTCATGCCAAAGTCCTTAAGGCCTCGCTTGACTTGCAATTTGGACAGCAAGATGTTTAGACCCTGGACAGCATCTCCATTGCTACCGGGAAGCGCTTCAGCCAGCTTCTTCATTGCCTCTGGAATCTTCGGTGCGTTGTAAGAGATTGCATGGGGCAACACTGCTGTATGTGTCTCTGCATGGGGCAAGTTGAAACTGCCACCCAACGTATGGCATAGTTTATGGTGGATAGACATACCCACACTACCGAGACAGGTCCCGCAGAGCCAAGCACCATACAGAGCCGACGCCGGGCAGATTGAGATGTGGGGTTCTCGACAATCTCAGGAAGGGCTGATGCTAGTGCACGGGTACCCTCGGCGGCCATCAAGTTGATGACGGGGTTAGTATTGCGGGCATAGAGTGCTTCGACTAGTCGTATGATAACCGTTGAGCTTTCGACATCATATAATGGTCAGAGCAGTAGCAGGTTCTTAAGGACTCACCGGCATGAGCAATAGCATTCACACCACTCGTAGCACTCATTGCTGGTGGCAATGTCATAGTAAGGTCGACATCGTAAATGACAGTTCCGGGAAGGATTTTAGGGTCTGAACGTGTCTTCTTCAAGCCATCGGCCGTCTCGCCCAAGATAGGGGTCATTTCACTTCCCGCATAGGTGGTTGGAATGCAAATGTGAGGCATGCCCGTACGGATGCTGATGGCTTTTCCCAGCCCAATGGTGCTTCCACCGCCGATAGAGATGACCAAATCAGCATTCTGAGACTTTGCATACTCGAGAGCCTTTTCTGTAACGTGTGTAGGAGTGTGCATTGTAGCCTCAGTAAAGATGCCGGCTACCTTACCCTTGAGGACATCCTTGACCCTCTCCGCTTGGCTGATCTGCTGTGGTGTTGACAACACCAGTGGAGCCTTTAGATTGAGTCTAGAGATCTCATCGGGGAGTTTCTGGAGAGTACCACTGCCGAAGATGACTCGCCCAGGGTTCGCGTTATATTCGAATGCATCCATCATAAGAGCTTGCTTTTTTTGCCTTTGTGACGTTGGAAGAAGATGAAAGTCACACCGGGACAGTCAATGGGGAACAAATCAGTTTTATATCTAGTTAGTGCTACTCGTGTAGGAGCTGGCGGTCGACCGATATAAATACCGAGACTCTTATGGGTTAGAGGAAACTTTGATCATCATGAATAATCTCGCTGCACCCCACACCCCACCAGTAGTAGGAGACGGTCCTGCAAACAACCGTCAGGCAAATGCCTTTGCCGTGGGTCCCTTTCGCGGGGGTCCTGATTTCTCGGCATCTGCTGCTCTGATTGCTTCCGGGAAGGCCGATTTATAAGGAAGAAGGACGGCAAAGTTCCTCACATCGGAAATCCCCCGTCCAGTGACAAACTGGCCAACGTCACATGGTCAAAGAGGGCTGAATTTGTTGCTAGACCCAAAGGATCGAAATTGACGTCAAGGTCAATTCTGTAGAGAATACTTGCCCATATTGACATATAAATCGTTGGTTGAACCGACTAAGTTACATACTATAAGAATTATGCAAGTGTTCCGACCTTGCAGCTCACAGCCCTTCCCCAATCTAAAAGGTTTCTTCCCATAGAAAACTCCACACGCTATGCATTCCTGCCGTGCAGTCCGTTCCTCGCATTTGTTTCCTGCAAGCCAATTCCCTTTGTGCAGGTACGAGTATCAGGAAGAGCGACAGGATCAATCAAGATCATAGAACGCCATGACGTGTTGACCGCCGCTGCGATCCTTGCCCTTGCCCTTCTTCCGTTTTCTCTGCGCCTCGTCGGCCCGCCGACGTTCACCATCGCTATCGTCCGAGTCGTCGCCATCGTCGTCGCTGTCTTCATCACTGTCCTCAAGCATGTGCTTTTCACCAGCGCTAGCGCCATTTGCCCCAGATCCGACTGCTTCATGCCAAACCTTGACCACCTGTCCACCACCACTGACCATACGTCCTTCCACATCAAATCCTAGACCGACAACACCCTCCGTTTCATCGTGCATAACCTCTGACACAACTTTGTTTTGGCCAATCCTGACGAGCTTAACACCACCACTTCCGAGACCAACCGCGACCATCTTGCCCTTTCCAAGCTCATCAGGGACCATCGCAAGGGTTTCGAGAGACTCTCCGTCCCCGCCGCTTCGCTGAACGTAGATGCGCTCGTCCTGATCGTCCCAAGCACCCTTTTCCCAAAGGGTCAGGACTCCACCGGAGCCACCCACAATCACCTTCTCTCCGCGGCTTGTCCCGGTCGTGGCCAAGCCACCGACATACACGGAGCTGACCAATTCTTCTTCCTGGTCCTCACTGCGCACTAGTACTCCCCGTCGTAGATCCGTCACGGCCAATGTAGTACCACCGGTTGATACCCATTGTTTGCTAAATCCCGAGGTACTGGTATCCGAAGCAGGCAATGGAGTGATAGATGAGATGTAATCGTCGTGAGGGTGATGTGTCTGTTGTGGCCGGGCCGAGACGCGGGAAAACGGAAGGCGAAGGTCATAGAGATGCAGTGCGCTCGAGTCAGTAGCGAGAAGGAGGGTTTGGGGGGAAAGCGCATGAATGACGGTCGGGGCATCGACGGAGCTGCAGAACAAAGACGAGTCAATGTAAATCCTCCACTAACAGTTTGTCCCACGAAACTAAATATATATTTTTCAGTCATTATAGGACTCACCCGTCTTTCTCCGGGGGAATTGCAATCTTGTTTTCCACCACACCGGTCTCTGCCTTTGCAGCTTTAACCAATCCATCTGTTCCCGCGGAGTACAAGGATTCACCGTCCAGTCCAAACGTTAGGCACCGACAGCTGCCTTTGTGTCTTCTCGTCCTCCACATCGTATCAATATGTCCCCGGCCATTTCGCGACGAAGAAGTCGACGCCTGATCGTCGTCACTGTCCACTTCGTCTGACGGAAGACGGAAGGTTTCGACATGACCGGTGGCAAGCCCAACGGAGACAATTGGTTCCTTGGGATGTATGGCCTGCGCGAATAAATCCGCGGAAAGCGGTAATGTGCAGACTGTGTCAAACATGGCGATGTGATGAAGAATTAAAGTGTCACCAATCTTCCCTTTTTTTTTCCCCTTCGGAGCTCTTGGATAAAGCTCGGATCGATTTCCCGCTCGAGAAAGTGCGGGCCGATGGATCTTCCGCGGGTGGTTCCACCTATGAATTATATATATTCACGTTTCTGGTCGATCATCTACTACTCAATATACTATCTGCTGCTATTTATCAGGATTGGTGCTACAATATTTTGCCAAATATGAATAAAAAAAGGCAATGAAACACTCTGTCTCGTCAATTTGTCCTAATTGAATACAGACGAAGAAAAGAACGCGAATCACAGAGAATGTCATAAAAAAAAGTCGAGTGGAACCCCTTGATTCTGCTCGGCAGAACCAAGGCAAATAGAAGCGAAAGAAAAGAACAGAGTATAGAGACATGTGTCCTTGATAGGACCTCTATCCAGCACATCTTTTTTCCCATGCCATGTACATGTCTTGCTCAATGTTCCCAATGCCACACCTAACAAGGCTAGCCTTGACTGCCCTTAAATTCTGGCACTTAGGCTGGAGCGTCGAAAGTAGAGCCGATCGGGCCAAACTTGATGTTAGAGTAGGTCACCGTGGCACTGCCATGCTGCCCCTCGACCGTCTCAGGGTCACCGACGTGTGGCTCGCAGGTGCCACGAGCGACACCGGGGGTGCTTGCGTCAGCGTCTTCTGGGTAGGTGCTGTCCAGCCACATCATGCTGGAATGGTGGTCATCCCATATACTGAGGGTCAGGACCATGGAGGATAAGGCGTTGCCCATACCCTGGAGTCCGCCGTGCTGCGTGAAGATGTCGTCATCGCCGAATGCCGTCTTCTGGGCAGTGCAGAAGTCGGTGGTGATCGAGTTACCAGTGACACCTTCAACGTTCGAGGCGGCATTGGCGATGACCTTACCACCCTGCACGTAGAAACGCTTGATCTCCGACAAGGCGCCCGACTCGGTGCCGTCGGCAGTGATGAATTGGGTCACAACGGTAACTGGGGAGGAAGAGTCGACGAGCGCGCCAGGGCCATAGAAAGACTCATTGCCCATACGGTAAGCATTGAAGTCACATCCATCAGGGTCGCAAGTTCCTCCATAACGATCCGCAGAGTAAGTTCCTCCACAAGAGTCGCCTTCACACATGGTCTGGGCGGTATCATCGCAAGGATGAGGGGTGTAGGCCGTAGAGATGCTGTTGGCTTCCCAGATATCCATCTCGGGGCAGCAGGAACCGTGGCCACCAACACCGGCATTCTTGTCGCTGTCGGAAGGCTCCCATCCTTCCACGTTGGCCTGATTTCCATTGTTACTATGTTTAGCCGAAAATATAAAGGCGTGTTTCTTACCTGGCCGTTGATAAACTTCAAGTCTCGTGGGCACTGTGAATCACAGTAGCCAGTTCCATACTTGGCACCAGCCTTGTTGGTCGCGTGCTTGGCGACACCGCCGTCAGCGTCCATGGCGACGAAGTAAACGGCACCGTTCAAGCCACAAGGAAGCTGGGAAGCGTCAACATCAAAAGTGAACTCATTGTTCAAGAGGTTGAACGTCTGGTATGACTCGTCGTCGTCTGCCATCAGGTACAGACGAGAGCCGATATTGGCACCGGTGACAAACTGGAGGGACAGGGAATCGCCGCTGGTGGTAACACCGTAAGTGCCCTCGTAATCAGCTCCATCCAGAGCACAGTTGGAAGCGCAGGCTTCGTTATCAGGGCAGAGACTGGCATCCCACTTTGTTGATCCAGTCAGTCAGGTGTACATGTCCCCCTTTGGGATAGACGTAAAGGAACTCACAGTGTTGCCAGTGTAACAGTTAGTGGAGCCCTCAACCGAGTGCAGCCAACGCCAGTTGGAATCAAGTACAACAGAGCCTTTCTGCTCGGTGCAAGTGCCACCAGCAGCACACTTTTGCCAGGTCAAAGAAGGGTGGGTTTCCGCCGTCAAAGTTCCAGCCTGCTGGGCCTGGACAGCCGTCCAAAAGGCCGAGAAGAGAAGTGCACGTTGATGCATTGCGGATGCTCAATGGAAAGAGAGAATGTATTGAACTGATTTTTTGTTGTTGCCTGTCCTGCAGAGATGATATTCTGATCTTGAGCAGGAGGCATCGGGCCTTTATATAACCTGTTTACCATACGAATCTAGGAGAGAAACACCCTGGTGTTCATTTCGGAAAAATTCCTATGCGAAGCCCTATCCATACTAGCCGGTGCAACGGACCGCGATGCCGCTGAAATGACCGTTTCATAGAGATTGAGGAAGCCATACAGGAACCGCCGGCATCACATGAGCATATTGCTACTGAGGTATAGCCAAGAGTGGATCCTAAAGTGTACATGACATAGGTGTGTAGTGAACACTTGAGGACTGTTGGCGCATAAGGGCTGTAGTAGGTCTGAGACGGTAACGGAGTATGCTCCGAAATAATGGATTAAGCGATATCCTCAACAGCTCCGGTTAGAGAATTACAGGGAGGAGAAGAACTGTGTCCCTTGCTAATTTCGAAGACTGTCAGCAGGGCGAGGAACCATGATACATGCTTTCCGGGTCGGCCTTCCGATCGAAAGAGACTAACAAAACCTATACACGGTGGTATATCCTCCTACCAAAAGCTCGATTGGATTAGAGGCCCAGGGAAGAGTGCCGTACGAAACTGGTGCCCTATTCCAACGAGACAGCTGAATGTCTTCTTCACGATTGTCGCCCCGGCTAGTCCGGCCCATTCCTCCTTTGCCGGAGACTAGGCATTTGCGGTAACCTCATCCGGGGTATAGTATATCTAATCTCAGTTATAGTCCTTGTTTTGGAAGTCGATCGACAAGACGAAACTCCCTCTAGATGTGGGGAAGGACGAGGTGGTATGATGTGCCCCGATTGGCTGTGATGCATATTCTGAAGCATTAAGTGTTTACTCCGGAGTAGATGAAGGGTTGGCCCATCATTAAACGCCCTGGATCAACCCTGCCGATCGTCGGAATGCGGGGGAGAAGATCCATCAATGAGATCAAGCCTTGCGGTGCTCTTAACCTGTCGGCACTGTTGTTCGTGGAATTGTGGCTGCCAGATGGCGCCCGGGAACTTGGCGTATCGTGGCTAATACAACCGGCCACTCTAATCCAACCAATATCAAAGCTTGTGGTCGTTTATGGCTTCGGCTCTGAGCGCTTCGGGTGTTCTTCGATCAAGGCACGGTTGCAGAGTCTGGGTCTTGGAACACATAGGCGACAGCAGCCCTCCGTGCCATTCTTGTCACTAGAACATCCCGCGGCGCATAAGTGATATGCAGCTAGTATACTCGGTAATTATCCGCCAGAGTTATCACTGCAGAAACCCATCTCTGGAGCACTATGGAGGTTCCTTCGAATCCTTCCCTGTCTCCAGACGGAGACATCGTTCGATCCAGCCAGTGGTGACTTGATAGGATGTGGGGCTGGTACCTTGCAGATCGTTTCCCCATCCATCCCTTCTTCTGCCTGATATTTGGCGGCTGTCATATCAGAAGACTCCATATTTAGCCGGTATTCAGGTCCCAAAATGACCGGACGGAAGATTCGTCCGTATCACTTACAAGGTCAAGGCCACCATCCTATTCACTTAGACGGAGGAGAAGAATAATGCAGGACCCCGCGTTGGGCTGTTTGGGAATCCTATCGCCGACACACTTCGATCCGATATGCCCTGTCAGGGTACCATAGATGGTCTTGTCCTCTCGCCTGATTCTTTTTTACTCTACGTCTACAAGTAGGCTTTAGCTCCTCCTGCGAGTATTCCATTTGATTATTCCCTTCCATGAGCCCTGTATCCTTTGGCCCGATCATCTACATATCTCTAACAAGACCCCGGTACATATCTTAGAACCGTATATAGGACAAGTCCAATCTCTAAAGGGATTATAAAAGAAGGGACTATTGGAATGTGATGGGAATATCCTGCATATGTCCTTTCGCTTCTTTGGTCTCTACTCCGAGTATATCAACATCAACATGCGTGATAGAAAAAACAAAAAGAGCGAGCCTCAGGCCGACGAACCTCGGCTTAGCGGCAGCCCCACTGGTCAGATGGTGATCACTGATCAATAGGAAAGATGCAGCCGACACGGACCGTCGGCACTTCTCTTCATTCTTCCTTCACTCTACATTCATTGATTTATTCATTCATTGCGCACCAGTTGATTTTTTTGTTGGTTGAAACCATAGACGAAAATAGACATATACTACTTAGACATAGAGGGTAAAAGGAATCTGGCATCATGGCATGGTATAGCCAGACTATCGATATTCTTCGCGATTCGGTTGGGAACCACCGCGCCCAACTTCCCGTGCTTGCTGCGACAGGGGCCTCGTTGACTGTGGGGCTCCTCTTGCGCTCGCTTCTCACTGAGCAGCGTCCGCAAGGTTCTGTACTCCGTTGCCCCCAAGTCATAGCCTCGTCCGCCGCGTCAGATGCAGAGAACGAGAACGGTGAAATTCCTCTCCCAAACGATGTGCTCCCGGGGGCTCGTGATGTGCCGACTCCGTATGGATCGATGCGAGTGTATGAATGGGGTCCAGTAGATGGACCGAAGGTCTTGTTCGTCCATGGTATCACTACGCCGTGCATTGCCCTAGGTGGAGTGGCGCATGCTTTGGCGGACCAAGGATGTCGAGTTATGCTATTCGACTTGTAAGTAGCCTATTGGTCCTTAGCTCTGTCTGGACCTTAAAACGATAACTCTCCTTCGTTTGCTTTCTTATCTGATACATGGCGACCAGGTTTGGAAGAGGCTACTCGGATTGCCCGACCGACCTCCCTCAGGACGATCGACTCTTTGCAACCCAAATATTGCTTGCTTTGAGCACATCTTCAGTATCATGGACGGGTGCTGGTAGTGGTAAATTTAGCCTAGTTGGCTACTCTTTAGGGGGAGGGATAGCAGCATCCTTTGCGTCATTTTTCCCCCAGTTACTGTCTTCACTGGTTTTGCTTGCCCCGGCGGGCTTGATACGTGACTCTCAGATCAGCTTTCAGTCACGGCTTCTTTATTCCCGTGGCCTTATCCCTGAACGTGTTTTGGGTTTTCTTGTCGGCCGTCGTCTCCGTGCGGGCCCACTGACTACCCCGAAACCCAAATCCCAAAAGATTACGCCGCGGATGCATTGACCGAGGAGCTTCCCTCACAAGGAGGCGCCAACACTCAGCTGTTGTCTCGAGCGTATCCGCATGTTACTGTGCCCGGAGCTGTTAAATGGCAAGTTAATTGTCACGCTGGCTTCGTTCATGCTTTCATGTCCAGCATGCAACACGGGCCGATATTACAGCAGCGCCAACGGGAATCATGGGAGCGCCTCGGTGAATTCCTATCTACTCAGAGCAAACTATCACCCGAAGAGCAGCAGGATAACGGTCTCCCAAGTGACAAAGTGATTATCATGTGTGGCGAGCATGACTCGGTTATTGTCAAGGACGAACTTGTCCCAGATGCCACTTCCGCTCTCCAGGGCAACGTGGTATTCAAATACTTCAATGCGGGACACGAATTCCCCAGTACAAAATATGATGACGTAGCACGCGCCTTAATGGAAGTGTTGCATTGATAACTGCTTCAGAGCTGGACTATATGACAGGAAAACCCGTTCTTCTTCATTGACCTGAAGGGCCTGTCATTTGCCCCGGGGTATGCGGCCTTTGTATGTTTCCGGGCATCGGGCTCTGGTATGATTGTCCAACCTAATAGACTTGTACATAGAATGCCCTCTGTGGCCTTTTGGATCCCTTATTTTGGTTATACTTGGAATACAGAGTAGAGTTCCGTGTTCATTTTCTCAAGATTTCGTCTGTCGCGTCGAGTTGACTTGAGAGTCGTGATACATGACTAGACCGGTCTTGCATTCGCGCGCGAGCAAAGTAAGGCTCATCTGCAGCGGGTGATTGTGAAAATCGATCCACCACGCTGTTGCTGCTTCCGTCCGGTACATGGCTCAGATCTCCTGCACGGAGACCCTTGGCCATGCCGTTCGTAACTCTGCTTAGAGCGCAAAAGTCAGGATTATGGCCGTATAAATGGACAAGGGGTCTTACTTGGGGTGCTGTTTGCTTCCAGAAGACATTGTTGGTAAAACTCAAGCTCAGCCTATGCCACCGGCTTGTACTAAAATAGAGGGTATGCCAGAGCGACTCTTATGTCGTTCGAGGGAAGATTGTTCGGCTGTGTGTGTGTGTGTGTGTGTGTGTGTGTGTGTGTGTGTGTGTGTGTGTGTGTGTGTGTGTGTGTCGTG